>NW_020664374.1:2621023-2644111 GCF_002925995.2 Terrapene triunguis | reverse complement strand
TGAAAGCAAAATTTGGCCCAAATATTTTACCTGGTAATACATCACTGGACCAAATAAATTGAACTGGTCATCTCTTATACTGAATATAAAAATGACCAATCTGGGTCAGACCAATGGTCCACTAGCCCAGTATTCTGCCTTCCAGCTATGGCCAATGCCAGATGCTTCAAAGGGAATGAACAGAATGAGGTAATAATCAAGTGATCCATCCTGTCATGCAGTCCCTGCATCTGGCAGTCAGAAGGTTAGGGACATCCAGAGCATGGGGTTGCATCCCTGACCATGATGGCTAGGTCCATCAATGGTTATTACTTTACTGGTGAAAAGAGCCAACCATACATGGCTTATCTCATGATAGCCCCATGAGTTAAAATAGGGTCTTCACAGGATTCTGATGTGGCTCACAAAAAAGGGTGTGAGGTGCAAGGCAATGAAAGTTGAGGGAGTGCAGTGTGGTTTGGCCCTGAGTCTGTAAAATGAGCAAGACAGTTTATTTGTAAACTGTGCTATATACTCAAAAGACAGCCCATTTATTGGTTATTGCAATTTGTCTGCCAGTTGTTTGTCTGTTTTGTACAAAGATTCTTCTGAAATTGTCTGAGTCATCTAAACCCAGCAATGGAGATCAATTTTACACCATTTGTAATTTGTCCTCATATGCATGATACATGTGTCAATAGAAATACACAGGGTATAATTCAGAGTTGAATTTGACCTAATAGCAATAGCACATATACAGAAACCCACGTTAGCATTCAAAACTAAAACAAGTGTACTTAAGGAAAAGGACAAACATTAAAAAATTAGGGGAATTAGTTAGGGAAGTGCCCTAGACTGAAGAACTCAAGGATCTGAATGTGGAAGAGGCTTGGAATTACTTTAAGTCAAAGTTGCAGAAACTATCTAAAGCCTGCATTCCCAGCAAGGGGAAAAAATTCATAGGGAAGGGTTGCAGACCAAACAGATGAACAAGCATCTCAAACAGGTGATTAAGAGAAAGCCTACAAGGAATAGAAGGGATGGATCAGCAAGGAAAGTGGTCAGAAAGTGTAGGGGAAAAATGAGGACTGGCAAAAGCCAAGCAGAGTTGGACCTTGCAGAGGAAATTAAAACCAATAGAAAAAGTTTCTTTAGCCATATAAATAAAAAGAAAATAAGGAAAGAAGAAGTGGGACTGCTAAACACTGAGGATGCGGTGGAGATTAAAGATGATCTAGGCATGGCCCAACCATAGGCGCTGACTCCATGGGTGCTCCGGAGCTGGAGCACCCACGGGGAAAAATTAGCACCCACTGGCAGCCAAGCTCCCCTCACGCCCCGCCCACCTACTCCTCCCCCCCGAGCACGCCGCGTCCCCGCTCCTCCACCTGCCTACCAGCACTTCCATTTGGCCGCTGCCAAACAGCTGTTTGGTGGCATGCTGGGAGGGAGAGAAGTGGAAATGTGGCATGCTCAGGGGAGGAGGCGGAGAAGAGGTGGGGACTTTAGGGAAGGGGTTGAATGGGAGTGGGGTGAGGGCAGTGCAGGGGCGGAGCCAGGGGGTCGAGCACCCACTGGGAACAGTGGAAGTCGGCACCTATGGGCCCAACACCTAAACAAATATTTTGCCTCAGTTTTTAATATGAGTAATGAGGAGCTTGGGGTGGTGGCAGTGTGGCTAATGGGAATATGGATATGGAAGTAGAAATGACCACATCAGAGGTGGAAGTCAAACTCAGTCAGCTTAATGGGACCAAAGTGGAAAGCCCAGATAATTTCTATCCAATAATGTTAAAGGAACTAGGAGACAAAATTGCAAGCCCAATAGCAAGGATTTTTAATGAATCCATAAACTCGGGGGACATACATATGACTGGAGAATTGCAAATATAGTACCTGTATTTAAGAAAAGGGGGGGAAAGTGATCTAGGAAACCACAGGCCTGTTAGTTTGACATCAATGGTATGCAAGGTATTAGAACAAATTTTGAAAGAGAAAGTAGTTAAGGACAGAAGCAAATGGTAATTGGGATAAAATGCAACATGCTTTTACAAAAGGTAGATTGTACCAGACCAACCTGATCTCCTTCTTTGCGAAGATAACCAATTTTCTAGACAAAGGAAATGCAGTAGATCTAATGTACCTGGATTTCAGTAAGGCACAGTTCCAAATGGGAAAGTATTAGTTAAATTGGAGAAGACAGAGATTAATATAAGAATCAAAAGGTGGATAAGGAACTGGTTAAAGGGGAGACTACAATGGGTCATACTGAAAGGTGAACTATCAGGCTAGAGGGAAGTTACTAGTGGAGTTCCTCAGGGATCAGTCTTGGGACCAATCTTATTTAACATTTTCATTAATGACCTTGGCACAAAAAGTGGGAGTGTGTTAATAAAATTAGTGGATGATATGAAGCTGGGAGGTTGGGAGAAGAACTGGAATATCACACAAGAAGATTTGGATGACCTTGAAAATTGGAGTAATAGAAATGGGATGAAATTTAATAGTACGAAATGCAAGGTCATGCACTTAGGGACTAGCAATACATTTTTTTTGCTATAAACTGGAGACCTATCAGTTGGAAGCAACAAAGGAGGAGAAAAACCTCAGTGTGTTAGTTGATCACAGGACAACTATGAACTGCCAAGGTGATGTGACTGTGAAAAAGGCTAATGCAGTCCTAGAATCCATCAGGCGAGGTACTTCCAGTAGAGATAAGCATGCTATTACCATTATACAAGGCAGTAGTGAGACCTCATCAGGAATACTGTGTGCAATTCTGGTCTTCCATGCTTAAGAAAGATGAATTCAAACTGGAACAGGGGCAGAGAAGGGCTACTGGGATGATCAGAGGAATGAAGAACCTATCTTACAACAGGAGATTTAAGGAGCTTGGCTTGTTTAGCCTAACAAAATGAAGGCTGAGGGGAAATATGATTGCTCTCTATAAATACATCAGAGAGGTAAACACCAGGGAGGGTGAGGAGTTATTTAAGTTAAAGGCCAATGTTGGCACAAGAACAAATGGCTATAAACTGACCATCAACAAGTTTAGGCTTGAAATTAAACAAAGGTTTCTAACCATCAGAGGAGTGAAGTTCTGGAACAACTTTCCAAGGGGAGTAGAGGAGGCAAGAAACTTAACTTGTTTCAAGACTGAGCTTGATAAGTTTAGAGGGGATGGTATGATGAGACTGGCTGTAATAGCCTGTGACCCATCTGTAAGGCTAAGATTTAGTCATGGGTATTTTTAGTAAAAGTCATGGAGAGGTCACGGGCAATAAACAAAAATTTACGTCCCTGTGACCTGTCCATGACTTTACTATATACCCCTGAGTAAATCTTGGGTGTCGTGGGAGATTCTGGGGGCACTGCTGGTGCAGGGGAGGGGCTTTGAAGCACCTGCTGGTACTGGAAGGGTACTCTGGGGTGCCCGCTGGTGTTCGTGGGCGGGGAGCCTCTGGGGAGCCTGCTGGTGTTCGACATGGGATGCTCCGGGGCGCCTGCTGGTACTGAAGGGGTGCTCTGGGGCCCCCGCTGGTGCTCAGGGGGCGTGGGGGTACTGCCACTGCTGGGGGGGGGGCGGTGGCCCAGGACTGCTGGGGTAGGCAGCTGTTGGTGGCAGGGCCGGTGCGGCTGGCCCTGGGGCCGCCCAAGCTGCTCAGGTGGCCCTGGGGTCAGGCGCACCAGCAGGCTGCAGAAGTCCCAGAGGTCCCGGAAAGTCACAGAATCCGTGTGACAGACTCGCAGCCTTATCCATCTGCAACTGCTATTAGAAAATATCGCCAACAGTTGGAGACAGGACACTAGGTGGGGAAGGCTCTGAGTTACTACAGAGAATTCTTTCCCAGGTGTCTGGCTGCTGGGTTCCGCCCACATGCTCAGGGTTTAACTGATTGCCACATTTGGGGTTGGGAATAATTTTCCACCTAGGTCAGATTGGCAGAGACTCTGGGGTTTGTGGGTTTTTTTGCCTTCCTTTGCAGCGTGGGGCACATCTCACTTGGTAGTTTGAACTAGAGCAAATGGTGGAGTCTCTCTAACAGGAATTCTTTTAATCATGATTTGAGGAGTTCAGTAACTCAGCCAAAGTTTCTGAGACTATTACAGGGGTGGGTGGGTGAGGTTCTGTGGCATGTAAATATCTTGCGATGCCAGCTACAACAGTGTCATACAAACACCTGTTCTCACTGTCAGGTGACATTGTAATTAAGAATTGGGCAGCATTATCTCCCATAAATGTAAACAAACTTGTTTCTCTTAGTGATTGGTTGAACAAGAGGTAGGAATGAACGGACTTGTTGGCTCCAAAGTTTTACATTGTTTTGTTTTTTGAGTGCAGTTATGTAACAAAAAAAAAATCTACATTTGTAAGTTGCACTTTCATGATAAAGAGATTGCATTACAGTACTTGTATGAGGTGAATTGAAAAATACTATTTCTTTTGTTTATCATTTTTACATTGCAAATATTTGTAATAAAAATAATATAAAGTGAGTACTGTACACTTTGTATTCTGTGTTGTAATTGAAATAGATATATTTGAAAATGTAGAAAAACATCAAAAATATTTAATAAATTTCAATTTGTATTCTATAAAGTGTGATTAATCGTGATTAATTTTTTTAATTGCGATTAATTTTTTTGAGTTAATCGTGTGAATTAACTGTTATTAATTGACAGCCCTAGTATAGTCACAACAGTGAGTGACAGTTACATTTCAAAACTCCCTTCCCTTGCTCCCCTAAAGTTTTAAACAAGACATGCTTATTGACACTTCAGCCTTGCAGCGTCTATGCACAGCACTGCTCTCCAAGCCCAGCCACAGTGAGTATGGCCCATTGTGGGGGGTGTATGTGTGTGTGTGTGTGGGGCGGGGAATGAGGAGAGAATGCGTTGGTTGCATGAAACAGTAAAATTTCAGCCTCTATTTCCATGGGTATGAGTGCAGGGCAACGATACTGAGCACTAGCGTATTTTCCATCGGCGGTGATGATTTTAGCTGATCTCTCACTCCTGAGGGTAACAAAGGCACAGAAAGCACAGTTATTGCTGGCATCCCAAAGCTGCCTGGGCCCGCATGCTGGTAGCCTGTTTACTGCAATGGTGCCTGCTGAAGTCATCATGGACTGGTGTGGGAGTGTCCTACCCTGGAGGAAGAAATAAGGTGGCCATCCCTAGAAACCTTCGGCAGAGGATTATAGAGTACCTCCATGAAAGTTTCATTAAGATCTCTCAGGAGGATTCATGGGATAAACAAACTACTCCACATGCTCCCTCCTCCCCCTGGCTAACTGTACAGGGAAATGAAAAACAGATAACAACTCAGCTCTGTTTCTTGTACTGTCACCTCTTCTAGTTCAAGTTAATTAGTGAGAAGTCAATCCCTGTGTCCTGCTACACTGGGGTTGGGCACCATCTGTACATTTGCACATTATAATAGGAAATGCATTCACACACTTACCCAAAGTCCCTTCCCCTGCACTGGGCTTGACCATGCTTGGCAGCCGGGACTAACTAGATTGTGATGGAGTCTCAAACAGATCCTGGTTCATGGCATAGCTGGACCCCATCCTGGTTGATGACTCTTATCCTCATCCTCTTCACTGTTCATGGTAGGGGCCTGTGTCTCAGGCTCCTCCGAGGTATCCACCATGCTCTGTGAGGTGCTGGTGAAGTCTCCACCATGTATGGCATGCAGTTTGTCGTAAAAGTGGCAGGTCTGCAACTTAGCACCAGATTGACTATTGGCCTTCCTGGTTTTCTGGTATGCCTGCTGCAGTTTTTTTAATTTCACACTGCACTCCTGCTGATCCCTGTTGTTCTCTGTGCCTGCATCCCCAATAAAATCTGCTTGTAGATGTCCACGTTTCTATGACTGCTCAGTGGCTGTGCCTGCTCTACCTCTTCTCCCTACAGGCCCAAGAGATCTGTGGTGAGTCGGTGTGGCTCCCCTCCTGCCCAGCAGAGGGAGCACCCTTGTAGGCACCCGAGTGGGCAGAGCCACCTCCGCCTGTTCCTGCCCCCCGGAAGTCAAGGGGCGGGACAGAAAGTATAAAGGCCGGCCGCCGGAGCTCACTTGGGGCCCAGCCACTGCAGGGAGTGGACGTGCCGCCGGGAGACCGCTGAGACCGTTGCCCTAACTGGCCAGAGCTCCCCCAAGCCCACTACGAGGAGGAGCCACCGGAACCCCCCCCCCCGCCCCCGGTACTGGGAGGAGTCGTCGGACCTGCCCCACGCCAACTACGAAGGTGAGGAGCCCCCAGAACCCCTCCGCCCCTGTTGTTACCCGGAGGAGCTGCCGGAGCCCCAGTGGCCGGACTTCCCCGAGGAGCTGGCGGGCCTGCCCCCAAGCCCCGGATGAGAGGAACCGATGCTGGTGGACTGGCCCGGACCCGGCGGCACCAACGAGGTAGGCCCTGAGGGGGAACCAGGAAGTAGCCCGGGGGTAGCCGACCCCAGTCAGGCTGCAGACGCATGTGAGCCGATGTCAGTGTGTTTCGGTCTGGACACCCCACTGACCAGCAGCGACACGAGCCGCTGCTAGGGCCCCGGGCTGGGACGCAAGGGCCGTAGCAACAAAGAACGTGGCCCCCTCCGAACATATGTCCGGGCGGGGCCCCTTACAATGCAGAAACTGGAATGCGGTATTTATTTTGCCACTTTTAGGGGCCCCCTTCCTTGCGGGGCCCCCTCCGGTCGGAGGGTACGGAGAGCGCTCGCTACGCCTCTGTGGGACGCAGTGGAGTGGGTGGGCCTGCGTCCCCACCTGCCACCCCACTCTCGGGTGGCAGGTTTCCCCCTCACCCAACGCTCAGATGTAGGAACCTGAGTCTCCCTAACTGAGTGTTGCTCAGCCCCTGCACCAAAGGGCCTGAGCTGTGACTGTTGGTGCCCCGCCCTGATCCAGGGCCTGGGCCTACCTAACTGATTGTTTGCTCAGCCCCTGCCTGAGGGTCTGAGCCCAGAGCTAATTGTTTCTCTGCTCAGCCCCTGCACCAGAGGACCTGAGCCCCTGAACTAACTGGTTGTTATTCCACCAGTGGTGAGTCGGTGTGGCTCCCCTCCTGCCCAGGAGGGTTGAGCCCCGGCATGAACCTCTTACAAGATCCAATACCTCCTGTCTACTCCAGACAGGAGCGTGTGTGGAGTGCATAGCCAGCCTGGTCGGTTGTACACCAGGGAAAGTTGCTAGGCGTGCTTGTCAAGCTGGGTGATCAGGAAAAGGCATTTCAAAAATATATGGGGTATTTAAAGTGGGTGGTGGCTTCTGGTCTCCATGACCCATGGAGTTCACAACTGTGACCAGGGAGGTCACTGTGTGGCATTGTGGGACAGCTACTGGAGCAATGTTCGGGTCAACATAGGTCATGTGGCATCTGCAGTTGTACTGTGTCAACCACATTAGGTTCACCATAGCTCAATGCTGTTCAGGGACGTGGTGTTATTGCATCGCCTTAATGGGGAGCTTGTAGTAGCTGGCGACAAATTTGAGCGTATACACATGCACAAGTGGGTTGATGCAAGGCAACATAGGTCGACCTACATTTGTAGTTTAGACCAGACTTAAGCCTCTCTCTCCCAATCATTATCATATCATTACCATCAGCGTTTTATCTCCAATCGTTTCTTCTCTTTCCCCCATTATCTTCACTCCTTTTGGTCTCCTCACTCATACCCGGTCTTTCCTCCTTTTCTAGCCATGACTTTTTAGGGTGGAGGCAGAGTATGGGTCCTGCAGATGACCAGGGTGTTCTAAATAGCTTTATCTGAATATTTGATTTATAAGGTATTGCATTTCTGAACTCTTATGTAATATTTGTATGAATACCTTGCACTGGTGGTTATGGGACAAACTAGTCCTAAAGGTTTGCCTACCGGGCATGCTCAAATGTATATTGCCAAAGCTGTATTGGAAGTCAATGAGGGAATAAAGGTCATCTCAAAGATAATTAATAATTATGCATAAAGGATTGGAAGAGACAATCAAGACAGTTCCTATTATTTATAGAAGTTGGAGGCTGGAGTGAAGGATGAGATCAAACCAAACTGGTTTTAGAAGGTAAAATAATGGCCTTCTTGGATAGAAAGAGTGGGGCCTGGTTTAGGAGAGCAAAAGAACTTGCTATAAGGCCCCATGGGTCTAGAACCCAGTCTTATAGAGCTCCAGGAAGTTGACAGCGCCAGGCTACCACCTAGCAGTAGCTGTAACCACTCTCCACTCCACATAAACTGCTGTGGACACAGACCATGGGAAGTTTCACCTCAAGCGTTTGACAGGCAGCAGCCCCAATAGTGCCTGATTGGCTCCCTGCTGTATATAAACTCAAGGGGCATTCTAGGAAGCGTCCAAGCAACAGTCTTCTGTAGCTGCCAGGACTGTTCCTGTTCTATGCTTGTGAACGTTTGGCTTGATTTGGATTCTCCTGACTTGGACCGTGAAGCCTGACTTGGACTTTGACCCCTGGTATCGACCCTGGCCTGGAATTGACTACGAACTCTTTGGCTACTCCTGGCCACAGGTTTGCCCCTTGGCCCTGACTGTTCTTGTTGGGATCCTGACACTTGCTTTTTCCATAAAGCAAGACAAATCCTGGAAAACAGACTTCTTTGATCTTGATACACACACCTGCCTGGGACCCTGGAAGACAGATAGGTGGGCAGCAGCTGGCTAAGACAAAGAAACATTTTAAAAATGGGGAGATGGAAATGGAATCCTGACCCTATAGAAGTAAATAGGAGTTTTGCCATTGACTTCAGTGGGGCCAAGATTCTATCCAAGGTTTTATTTTACTTACCCTTAGTTACATAGTATGGTTATTGTCTTCACTGGAACTGGAAGGTGTAATTTCCAGCCTGAGGAGACATACCTGCTCTAGCTCTGATTGAGCTAGTGCACTAAAATAGAAGCATAGTGGTGGTGCTGTGAGTAGTGTAAGGATAAGGCATTTTCCTGTAAGGCCTAAAGCCTTTGTCTGAAGCCAGATTAGAAGAGCAGCAGCCATTAGCTAAGAAGCAGGAAGTCACATCCTCACATTGCATCTAAATGACATTAAAACAATGTAATATCAGGTTGTTAAGAAGGAGACCCTGTCCTAATAGCACTCACTATCACCAGATTAAGAAACAGATCTTAAGATGGTTAAAGAAAACTTAGTCTGATAGCATTCTGTCTGGCAAGAAATCACTTATCAATAGTTGTGGTTGTGAAATCCCTATTTCTTGTTTTGTCATTATGATCTCCACTTCCCTACTGTTTGTCTGTATGATCTGTCTGGTTCTTTGTTTCTGTCTGTTACATAATTAATTTTGCTAGGTGTAAATTAATTAAGGTGGCGGGGTATGATTGGTTAGAGAATTGTTAGTAAAATAATTGGTTAAGGTATAGCTAAGCAGGACTCAAGTTTCACTATATAAACTGGGGTCCAAGAAGGAGACCAGCAGAGAAGGAACAGAAGAATAAGAAGGAAAGACCTGGAAGAAGAACTCACCTCCAAGACACAGCCTAAGATCAGAGCTGTTAAGAATCCTCTGCACAGCCGTGACGTGCAGTAACCAGAATCCAGATGAGACTGACCTTGCCTGGCCAACAGGAAAAGTTTGCCTGCCTGATCAGGATTGGTGAGCATAGCATTGTATGCTTACCATGCGTATTCTGCTTGGTCATTGTCAATAAATAGAGGATAAGGCTATTACTGTGTAAGGTTCTTTCACTGGTAAAAGGTTCTGCAAACCTGCAGAAAATTACACCCTGAGACCTAGGAATTGGGTAAGGGTGGTACTTAAATTGACAGGGTTATGCCTGAGCCCCAGGAACAAGGTAAAGGTGGGTCCCCCTAGAGTGTGTGAGTGAGAATTTTGTGTGGGTAACTGTATTGGGAAGGGCTAGCTACCCCAAGAATGATCCTGTCTGAAACCATAGGTACATATTTGGGTGACTGCTCCTCCTGTCATTCATACTGCTGTGGCTACACTTATTTTTAAGTGTGATAGTTTGATCAGAGCTAGCATGGGTATATCTACTTGAGCTGGAAACTACATCTTCCAGCTCTAGTATAGAAATACCCTGAGAATAGAACCTAGCTAGCTACACTTCTTGCATTGATTAGAAGAATTGTAGTTGTAGTCTAACTTTTTTTTAAGTGCTGCAAGTCAGGTGTTTCTGCTATTTAATTTTTATCCTTCTCCCAGACTCCATTTTGGAGTCCTGCCCACTATGAATAGCTCCTGTGCCCTCCTCTGCTGTTGTATATAGCTTACCCATGCTGTAGCCACTGAATCTGAATTAGGATCACTGATGACCACAGTTATAAAGAGCAGCAGCAGCAGAGGCCCTGTCTATGCTCATGAAAAAAGCAATGCACCAGTTTACACTTAACTCACATTTGGAAGATTAACTTCACAGCCATAAGGCCTAGAAACTTATTATTACATTAAATGAAAGCTTTGATTCTACGGAAGTCAATGATATTGAACCCCTGCCTTCCTGGATGAAAGTTTTCTACTCACTGGTGGCAAGAGAGGGGATTTTTTCAAGCCCTGTTGTCAGTTCATTGTGCCTGGGATCTTGTTTGGTAAAGTGCAATATACATCCAAAGTCAGTGCAAGAGTCCATGACAAAATGCTCTTGAAAGAAAATACAAACAAAGCATTGTCCTGCAGTGAACAGTTATGCTTCGCACTTGCAGAAGTGGTTTTGTCTCTCTTTCACATGCAGAATAATTACTAATAATCACTCCCGAGAGAAAAGGAGAGTCCTACATTCTGTTTTTGTTATTCTAGACCCTTCCCCAAACCCTTTAAAATAATTAACAGTAGCTTGACAGGCACATCTAGAGTGGATACATGTCTGGATAGGAGTAGATGCTACTGTATATGTAAACACATGCTTGTATTTGATCCTTTTTAGCTGTAAAAAATGTTTTTTCCCCCTAATCACCTGTCTACCAGCAGCTAAGATTTCAGATTTGGTTGTGACACAAGAAAACATAGTTGTCTCAGTTTTCAGGCTATGATCTCATTCTCTCAAGTAAACTAAACTAAAATATTGTGGCATTAATTGTGTAAAGGCACTTTGCTGCATTCTGTTGTTTGTTCTGTTTTAGACTAATGTGCCAGGGGATATTTGTATTCTCTTGGCCCTGATTCTCCACTGTGTCCTCAGAGTTGCCTGAGTATGGCACAAGTTAGGGCTGCACAGAGGGAACCCTAATTCATGTCACTAGCCTAAAGTTCCTAAGCCAGTGGAGGATCAGGTGCAACAGACACACTCCACCATGTCCCCTCTTTTCCCTGTTCTATCCACGTTCCACCCCAAGAATGCCCCTGACACACCTTCTTTCTTCTGAGGGTGATATGGCTGCCTCCAACTGACTTAGACCAGTAGAGAGGTCCTCTGCACAGGAAGAATTCTCCACTTGTCATCTCCAGCCATTTATAGACTGCTCTTTGCTGTTTTCAAGCGTTTCTTAGTGGACCTGAGAATGCAGCCCTCTTGTTTTTAGCGTGTCTGACTTTCATTGGTCTCATACATTGAAATTTCTTCTTGATTTAGTATAAATCAAAGTGCCACAATCACCGTCACTCTGAGATTGAGCCTGCACTGAGACAATGCGTTTCAAATTCAAGTAAACATTCTCCATCTGGTCTGAAATCCAGGTCTGACCACGATTATACTAGTCCTACACTAGTGCTGTTGAATGTTCACTATGACTGTATCCACATTTTGTTTCTAGTCACCCTTCAAGCTCATGATGGATTGCTAGTTAGGCTTGTGTAGCATAGCCTGAGGGTTCTGGTCTGAGTAAGCACCACTCCTACCTGTTGGATACTCTTGATCCAGTTATCTCAGGAGTATCAGCTAGACCAGGGGTCGGCAACCTTTCAGAACTGGTGTGCCGAGTCTTCATTTATTCACTCTAATTTAAGGTTTTGTGTGCCAGTAATACATTTTAACATTTTTAGGTCTCTTTCTATAAGTCTATAATATATAACTAAACTATTGTTGTATGTAAAGTAAAGAAGGTTTTAAAAATGTTTAAGAAGCTTCATTTAAAATTAAATTAAAATGCAGACCCCCCGGACCGGTGGCCAGGACCCAGGCAGTGTGAGTGCCACTGAAAATCAGCTCGTGTGCCGCCTTTGGCACACGTGCCATAGGTTGCCTACCCCTGAGCTAGACCTTCAAGTTGCCATTTGATCCATAAAACTAGAAAATGTCTTTAAAAATAAATTCAAACTTTCTAATTGAAGGACAATCTTTTTGAAGAGCCAGAATAAAAAGAATAAAGTTGTGGTGTAGATACTCTGTAGTATCTTGTCTAATCATGGCTTGTACAACATTTGATTGAACTATGTTGACTTCTGTACCAACTAAATGTCACCAACCAACTTTGTCTTCTGTCTTGGTCCATATAACTCTTAAACCTGTCTTTGTTCCAAATGATACCATCAGCTGTCCTCTGTTCCAAGTCTACCTTGTCAGCAAATAGTATATGAAATTTCCCATCCTGATGTATAACTATTGTTCAGCTACATAACTGTCAGTGGATACATTAGCCATCATAGGAATAAACCTAAGCCAAAATTTTCAATACTAGGTGCCTAAAATTAGGCTTTTAAATTATACAGTGTCACCTAAATGGAGGTGACTGATTTTCAAAAGTTCTGAGCAGCTCCGGTACATACATATGTATTTAGGAACCTAACTTTGCTTCCTAAAGTTTACCAACTTTGACCCTAGCTCTGTGTATATTTTTGAGAAATTTCTCTAAGGGACTTTGCAATTGCCTCTATAAAATCTTTTACTCCATGGGTATTAATATAGCTTGATCCAAGATTTAGGCCATTTTTAGCCTCCAAGTTGCAGCACATTTCAAAACTCAAATCATGTTTAGTGATTATATAAGCAATGTTCAAGAAGGTGGCACACTTTTGGACAACTTCCTGTTCACTTTTAAAGAGCCATCTAGTAATTTCTGTAGACAAGTCTTTTAGACAATGACGTATATTCTGTTTTTATGCATATCGCATGAGCAGTGGAGTGGGCATGTACATGCAGGGAATTAATGATAAAGGTCTTATACTTACATACAAAAAGACTGATTTTATCCAAAAGCTTTTCATGCCTTCTCCAAATTATACACATTTCATCTTTTTGACATCAAAGCAATGGATATTTAGCTTTCCATGAGTTCTGGAAAATTCATTTGCTTCTCATATTCCTTATCATATTCATCTGTGCCATATACTTTGTTTACTTAGCCTAAGACCTCTGGTATTACCCTCTGTGGATTCAGGAGGATGATTTGATATATTACAGGCATTTTTCAAATATATTGTTTAAATCAACACAAAGTCTATGTGTTTACAGTTTTTAAACAACTGTTTTAAAATAGTGTGTAAATCAAGGTTTAGTTTACAAATTAAATTGCTTGGCTCTGGCAGAGGCAGCAGCTAAGTTTGCAATTGTAAAAGTCTAAGAAGTATTAGAGAAAGAGATCAGGGCAATGAAGAATCAGGCCTACAGCTTGCGCAATTGTTTATACCTGTGCAAAGTGTATGTAAAACTACCAAATCAGAAAGGTAAGTGTTTTACATCCTGTTTGCAAATGACTCCACGATGCAAAAGGCAGAGGAGAATCAAGTATACTGTGTTTTTGCAACAGCAAGTAATCAGCCTATGATTTAGTTTATTACAAAGGCTACTTTAAATTGGTTGGCAGATTAATTAAATTATTGCTTACCTTTGCCTAACTGCCTTTTAGCTATTTGACTGTAATCTCTCTTCTCCCTAGTCAACACAGGCCTCTGATTAGAATACTGTTGAACACATACAAACTGATGCTCAACTTCAGGTATCCTTGGTAGTGCACTTCTTTCTGGTCCAGCCCTTTTCTTCCAAAGCATTACTTGTGTGGCTGACATGAACAAGTCTTATTCCACTGGGAGCACAATAGTTCTGACCATCTTTTCTTTGTTCTGCTCTCACTCAGGTCCCCAGGCTCCATGCCCCTCTGACTGGCAGCTCAATACTTCTATGCCTGAGGTCACTCAAGTCCACCTCTAGCGTCCTCTATTTTCCTTCTTTGGCAAACAGGTAAGTGGATACTTTTACTTCTCCCGATACCACGTCTACACCTGGGCAACAGATTTTTATTCCAACTTTGATCTTTTCTACTTTATTGTTCTGAGTACTGTTGTATTTTAAAACAAACAAATCAAACCCAGAACCAAGACATGACCCACTTTTCCTCCCTCTTCTCCCTGTTACCCTATCCTACTCCCATCCCCCTTCTCCTATGTCCCAATTATTCCTACATTCCTACCATCTATTTTCTTCTATTTCTCTTCCCCCAAAACCTCTCTTTCCCACCTTTGAGGCAACATACACTCTGTCCCTGGCTGCAATTGTCTCCTGCTGTGAGCCATCATGTCTCAGTGAAGGTCTTGTCTACAAGAGAAAACTGCAGAGATTTAGAAGCTGATTTAGTTAAACTGGCATAAACCCCTGTACAGATACTCTTAAGCCAAACCAAGCACGTTCGCTCAAGGCGCTTGCACTGATTTAACTAAATCTGTGCTAAACTGACAATTAAATGTTTTTTTTTTTTTTTTTTCCCCCCCCTCTCACATAGACACACTGCTTCTTCTACTTGCCTCCATGCTCCTTTGTCTCCTCCAACTCATGCAAAAAAGTGCAAGGCTTTCTTTCTCAGCATTCCTCTTCAGAATAACCTCTTTCTTCCTGGGCATCTGGTTACCTCAGTTTTCTACTTCAAATCCCTATTTCAAACCAACCCCTTCTTGCTAATTTTCCATGAGATGTGAAATAATTAGGGAGATTTACTGAGGCTGCAAAGGCAGAAAACACAACAATGGGGGATTTTGACTACCCTCATATTAACCGGGTATATCACCTCAGGAAAGGTTGCAGAGATAAATTTCTTGACACCACAAAGGGCTGCTCCAAGAATCAGTTTGTCCTGGAGCCCACAAGGGGAAAGGCAATTCTTGATTTAGTCCTAACGAGAGCACAAGATCTGGTCCAAGAGGTGAATCTAGCTGAATTGCTCGGTAATAGCGACCATAATGTAATTAAATTTAGCTCTCTAATATGAAATTGCAGAACTACTGGGATATTTAACCTGTCACTTAAATCAGCCTCTGTACCAGATGACTGGAGGGTAGCTAATATAACCAAAAAAAAAAAAAAAAAGGCTCCAGAGGCAATCCTAGTAATTACAGGCTGGTAAGCCTAACTTCAGTACCAAGCACATTGGTTGAAACTACAGGAAAAAACAAAATTATCAGACACATAAATGAACACAATAAGTTGGGGAAGAGTTAACATGGCTTTGAGGCATGATTTCCCTTTACAACTCTATTATTATATTTTGAGGTAGTCAACAAGCATGTGGACAAGTCAACATAGTGTACTGGACTTTCAGAGAGCCTTTGACAAGGTCCCTCACCAAAGTAAACAGTCATGGAATAGGAGGTCCTCTCATAGATCAGTAACAGATTAAAGGTAGGTTGAGAATCACTGCTTTATTCCTGTTTACCATTGTGGGCTGCATCCAGTGCTATCTGTATAGCCCTGAGGATGTCACATGGGCTGCAGCTGTGTGCTGAAGGAGCTGCAAGCAGCCCGTAGGCCGGAGGTTGAGAACTACTGGAATAACGGGTTTTCACAATGGAGAGCTGTAAATAGTGGGGTCTCTCAAGGCTCTGCACGGGGACCTGTGCTGTTCAACATAATCATAAATGATCGGGTAAAGGGAGTAAACAACAAGGTGGCAAAATTTACAGACAATTGTAAAATTACTCAACATAGTTAAGTCGAAAACTAACCGTGAAGAGTTACAAAGGGATCTTACTAAAGTGGGTGACTTGATGACAAAATGGCAAATGAAATTCAATGTTGATTACTGCATAGTAATGCACGTTGGAAAATGTAATCCCAACTACATACAAAATGATGGGGTCTAAATTAGCTGTTGCCACTCAAGGAGATGTTGGAGTCTTAATGAATAGTTCTGTAATACCTGCCCAAGGTGCAGTGGTAGTCAAAAAAGCTAACAATGTTAGAAACCATTAGGAAAGGGCTAGATAATAAAACAGAAAATATCATAATGCCCCTGTGTAAATCCATGGTACACCCATACCTTGAATACTGTGTGCAGTTCTGGTGACCCCATCTCAAAAAAGATATATTAGAATTGGAAAAAGTATAGAGAAGGGGAAAAATTATATGGGATATGGAATAGCTTCCATATTAGGCAAGATTAAAAACACTGGGATGACTTAATTTAGAAAAGAGATGACTAAAAGGGAATATGAGAGGCCTATAAAATCGTGAATGGTATGGAGAATGTGAATAAGAAAGTGTTATTTACCCATTCACATAACACAAGAATCAGGAGTCACCCCATGAAATTAATAGGCAGCAAGTTTAAAACAACCATAGGGATGTATATGGTCATACAACACACAGTCAACCTGTGGAATTTGCTAGCAGGGGATGTTGTGAAAGTTCAAAAAAGGCTTAGATAAATTCATGCAGGATAGGGCCATCAATGGCTATTAGCCAAGCTGATCAGGGTGTCTCTACTGTCTGATTGCTAGTTGCTTTGGGCTCTGGCCACTGTCACAGCAGGATAACTGGTCTGACCCAGGACAGCCGTTCTCAAGGTCCATCACTAACCTGCTCTTGCCATGACCACCCCTACTGACCATTTAAAAATACCTTACCAGACATTACCAGGGTTGCCAACTTTCTAATCACAGAAAACCGAACACCCCTGCCCAGTGGCGTAGCCAGGTTCTAAGAGCAGGGGGAGCAAACATAAAAAAGGTGCCCCCCCCTTGGCTCCTCCTCCGGCCACGCCCCTGGCTCCTCTGGCCACGCTGTGCCCCCCTCCCCCCCCCTTGGCTGGCTCCTCCGGCCACACTGCGGCCATGCTGTGCCCCGCCCTCGCTCCTCCGGCTGCGCCACCCCCCGTGGCTGTAGGGGGAGGCTGGCAGAGGACAGGGGTTTGAGGGGAGGTGGAGGGGAGGGATGTAGAGGGAGGGTGACGGAGTTTGAGGGGAGGTGAAGGGGAGGATGTGGAGGAAGGGGGACAGGGGGTTTGACTTGAGGGGAGGTGGAGGGGAGGATGTAGGGAGGGTGGCAGAGGATGGTGAAGGGGAGGGAAATGGTGACGAGGGGAGGTGAAGGGGAGGGAAATGCAGGGGCATGGGGTACATGGGAGGGGTACATGGGGTATGGAGCTTGGGGTGGGGTTACCATGGATGGGAGTGGGCTGGGGTCCCCGGGGCTCTCTGTGCAGAGGGGGCTGGAGCTGCCCCAGGGACCGGGAGAGCCTGGGAATCCGCTGCCTGCCCTTCCGCTGCTTCTTTCCGGGGCCCGGCCGCTAGGCCCAGCCCAGCCAGCAGCAGAGAGCAAACCCCACCATGGCGAATCTCCCGGCAGCCCCGATCATATGGCAAATCGGTAGCCGAGATCGCGCGCGGCTCAGCGGCCAGGCGCCAGGGGAGCTGTGAGACGCCGCCTGGCGCCTGGTGATGGACGGAGAGGGGCAGAGAATCCTGTTCAGGGCCCTGTTCCAGGAGCACAGAGCCATCGTGGTGTTCATGTGGGTGAGGGGGGAGCCGCTTTTTGTGTTGTCCCACCTGCTTGTGCAAGCGGCTCTTACGTAGCGGGACACCGGGGCATCTCCCCACTCAGTTCCGGTCTCCAAACCCACATGTGGGGGGGTGAGGGGGGTGGAGAAGTAGGCTAGCTGCAAATTGGGTTCCCACTGTGCCCCTCACGCTGTCACTGCCTTGGAGGGGCTCGCCGCATGCAGCAGCAGCCCAGGCTCAGCGCTGGCCCTACTCCTTGTGGGGTGGGAGCAGAAGGCAGCGAGCTCCGCCAGGCGCGGTCCGAGCGAGCTGCAGCCCAGCTTGCCGGCTCAGCCTGGGGGCACTGCCCTACCCGGGGCTGCTAGTGGAGCCTGGCTGTGGGCGGGTCGCGCTGACAGGCTGCGGCGGGAGGGGGGAAGTGCTCTCCCCTCCTCGGGGGAGTTTTATTCCGGTGAGCCGAGGGCGGCGCCGAGGCTCCTGCTGGGAGTGACCGGCCGCGGGTCTGCCCGGTGTGGCTGCCGCGAGGAGGCGGGGGAGACCCTCCCTGCCCCCGGGGTGCCCCGGGACCCGGTCAGTGCAGGAGGTGGGGCGGGCACCGAGCCGCCCTCGCTGTGGGCGGAGCTTGCCATGAGCAGCGCAGAGCCGCGGCGTCTGCTCCTCCACCATGCACGGGCTCTGCCGCTGCCTCTGCACCACGGAGCGCTCCAAGGGGCCCGGCCGCCAAACCGTCTGCATCAAAGTTGTCTGCAGCGGGGGGGAAGGGGGGGAGTTGTGGGCCGCCATGCTGCGCCCCCCCCTTGCTCCTCCGGCCGTGCCGCCCCCTCCCCATGGCTCCTCCAGGCATGCTGCCCTCCCTTGCCTGCAGAAGCCCAGCGCCGCCCGGCAGACCAAGCTTCAGAGTGGAGTGTGGGCCCCGCTTTTGGAAAATGCGCTGAGGGTAAGCGGCTGCTTCCCCTGCACCCCACTAGCTACACTACTGCCCCTGCCCCTTCCCAGAGCGGTGCCCCATCTCTGGGTTCAGAGTGTGGGAGGGGGCTCCGGGCTGAGGCAGGGGTTTGGAGGGTGTGTGGGGGTATGGGCAGGGGATCCAGGCTCTGTGGTGGGGTCAGAAATGAGGGGTTTGGCATGTGGGAGGGGGCTCGCAGTTGGGGCAGGGGTTGGGGTGGTGAGGGCTCTAGTCAGGATGCGGGCTCTGCTGTGGAGCCGGGGATGAGGGTTTGCGACACAGGAGGGGGCTGGGGCCAAGGGGTTCGGAGTGCAGGAGGGGGCTGGGGGCTCCGGAAGGGAGTTTGGGTACAGGAGGGGACACGGGCTCAGCTCACCTCACGTAGCTCCTGGAAGCGGCCGGTATGTCCCTGCGGTCCCTAGGCACAGGGGCAGCCAGGGAGGCTCCGCTCAGCTGCTCTCACCCGCAGGTACCGGCCTGCAGCTCCCATTGCCCACGGTTCCCAGGCAATGGGCGCTATGGAGCCCGTGGATGGGGGCAGCGCGTGGAGCCCCCTGGCTGCGCCTAGGAGCCACAGCACACGTCGGTGCTTCTGACGGAGCCAGGGCAGGGAGGCCTTGGAGCCGCTGTGCTGCCAACCAGAGGCCCAGAGCCACCAGGATCCCTTTCGCACTGGGAACCCGTTACTCCCCCGCCCCCAGCTCACGTCACACGGCAGGTCCCAGGACCCCCCCGCTCCCAGGGGCTGTAACTCAGCGCCCCGGCTCTGCCCTCGGCGCCCCGCTAGGCTGTTTAGCGCCTAAGCGGCTTTACGGTGGGGCCCACGCAGACCGCGGGGCTACACCAACTGCCTTTCCCCTAGAGCCCCGCCCCTCCCGCAGCCAGTGCCTAGCTCCTTCTCTCCTCCCGCTCTATGGCTCCGCCCGGTTCGAGACAGGATGTCCCGCCTCCTGTCTACACGCTGATTGGTGGACGGGCTCCGGCTGCTGGCCCTGGGATTGGTCGCGGAGGGCCAGGCTCCTCCTGCTTCCGGTGTTGCCGTAGGGGGATTGGGTGGGGGAGGGGCGAGGAGTCGGATTAGAAGAATAGCCCGAGCTGAGAACGGTAGTTGCTGCGCGAGGAGACGGCCCCGAGGGTAAGCGCAGCCCGCGCGCCGGTCCGCGCGGGGGAGGGAAGCGGGTGGCGGGCCTGGGCGCCCCTCGTTGCCGCGGGGGAGAAATTGGACCCGTCCCTATCCTCGCCCTGGGGCTGTGGGTCTCCGCTGTTGAGCGCGGGGGGAGGGGCTCTCTGGTGATCGAGCTGAGCCCCCCCCGCCGCCCTCCGGAGTTGCTTGGGGAGGTCCCGTTCTCTGTGCTGGGGCTGGCCCGAGCCCTGTCCTGCTTGGGCGCCTGTTTATGCAGCTGTTAGTGGCGGCAGGGGAGCGTTGTAATGGGGGGGGGGCGAGGAAAGGTGGACAGGCCCGGCCCGGGGGGTTTAAGGGGCGGGGGCCTGGCCCGGTGGGGTTTAATGGAGGGCGGGAGAGGGAAGGTGGCCCGGGGCGTTTGAGGGGGGGGGGACCGGCAGAGCCATGGTGGCGGTGGTGCGGCTGCTGCACAGAAGCCTGGGTTCCCCGAGGCGCCTGGGCAGCGTTTCTAGCTAACTGGGTTTCGAGGTGCCCGGCGATTTACTAACTGGTGCTGGGGTCAGATCCTCGGCCCGCAGACCGTATTACAGTACAAATTAGAGCAGCAACGTAGGGGATGGTGACAACGGGCCTTGACTGAGCTTGAAGGTGACGAGACGAGGGGAAGAGGATGCTGTCTTTGGAGAGGAGCATCATAGAAGGTTCCCCCCCCCCCCCCTCTGTGTGTGTGTGTATAAAAATGGTAATAGCTTTGGGTTTGTCTGCTGCTTGCGTAATCTGGATCAATTATTTATTTCATGCACCATTTACTGGTGTGAGGGGCAGAAGCAGCAGCCCAGGCCTCTGAGGGTGTCCTTTGGTGCATCAGAAAGGATGTTTTCACCATCATCGGGAGGGGAAGGTTTGTGGCCTGAATAGTGGTGGTGCTACTTTTTCTTTCCTGCCCTTTTACGCATTGTCAGGGTGTCAGCTCCCATGTGAGATAGGGAGATTCATATTCATATGAATACAACCTTAGAAGAAATGGGAATTCTTCTGGTATTACCAAGAATAACTTTGCATAGCTTGTTTTATCTACTAGATTTTTTTTTTCTCCCCCCCCACTGACAGGTCTGGCCACTCTGCCAGCCTGGAGAGGGCTGGAGACTGAAAATGTCTTCTGAACCTTTTTGTCTGGCTGCTCAAACTAGGTTTGATTCCAAATGGCTGAAGACAGATTTACAGGTAAGCACTTCGCTTGTGTTTTTTTATGATAATATTTTGTATCATGTCATTTGGTGTGCACATCAGCAATGTTTTTAAATGTCAATTGGTAACAAACTGAAGAATCTAACTATGCTGTTGAAAATGGCATGCAGTTTCTGAGCATCCTGCCCTGAGAACTGATCTCAAAGAAGCAATAAAAGCAGTTTTAATTTCAGTGTAGTCTATATTTTGTTTAAAACCAAGCTGAAGTATATATTTTTGCTTTTTAATGTCTTTAGTCACTGATTCATGTTTAATTATGTAGTGCTCTGATCTTAAAAAGTATTGTAAATATTTTTAGTCTGTTTACTCTGTGACTATCTATAGCTGATAGCTATAACATGGAAGAAAAACTGTGGTTAAGGAAAACTGAAATCTGATCAAATTAAGTTACTTGCACTTTGAAGAGTAGGAGCAACTAATTTAAATTCGCAGATGAATTTCTTGGCAATTCTGCTTGGATTATTTGTAGAGACTTAAATCATGTGTGTGGCTCTCTCCCCCCCCCCCTTTTTTTAAAAAGCTTCTTACAAGGAGTTGTCTGATAAGTTTGTCTTGAATCTTTGTACTGTTTTTGACCTGTGGAAAAACCTTGTACCTTGTTCAGATATTTATTGTGAAAATGGAATATATAACTCTTATCTGTGATGGTTGACTGAAAACCAAAACATATGCACTCATGATAAGGCCATGGAAAATGGGAATAAAGATTTATTATAATGTTATAGTTTCTAGTTTTCAAATCCACATTGTAATTAGTGGTGGTATGTAGCGGTTCGGGTCAGTAAAGCATGTATTTGGGATGGAATGGTCAGTCAATCAAATATGTATATTTTTTCAGTACTTTACATTTTCAAAGTAATACATAAGAACTGAATCTCAAAATGGCATTGAAGTAGGTCAGTCAGTATTATCCTTCAGTTACAGATGAGGAAACTGAGAGAATGGCATAGTCAAATGACCTTTCCCAAGATTACGCAGAGAGTGACTGAATGGCAGAGTTGAGCCAGAATTTAGCTGTTCCTTTGCTTAGATAAACGAGACAGACTTTGTCCTGAGGAGCCTGCAATCTGATGAGATTCTGTCTCCAATATTTTCCATCTAAAGTATAGCAAAACCAGATTCACTACTAGCATGCAACTTTTAGCGGGTTAGTATTTTCACATTGCATTCATTGGAAAAACCTTGAATGTGTAATTCTGTGAGATGACTGGACTCACGTTGGATATTGGTAGAGTAAATCTCCTCTTCTCCCTCCCAATAGCTTGCATTGCTACCTGCAAAAAAATAAACAAAACTTTTAGCTAAGTTAATAAGTAACAGTGTCGTGAATGATATCTAAGATGCTTTTTATTTCTTAAAGCAATAACATGGATGCTTTTAAATGGCCAAGTTGCATATATTTCATACCTGAGCTCAAATTTTGAGCTAAGCATCCTGCAGAAAAATTATAGGTCGCAAACGTGCAGTGTCAGCTACAAGAGAATAGTGGAAATTTGCAGTTGAAAGTGGTGGCCTTTCTTTCTGGCCAAGTGTGTAATGTCATTGTTGTTGGGTTTTTTGTTTTTATTTTTTTTTGTTTCAACTGTTTGTTTTTCCTCTGTGAATTGGGAGATTACAAATTTGTCTGCTCATGTGATTTGTTTGATACTGTCTCTTTGTTAATATTCTCAACCTCTTGTGATTGCTGGAGAACATTATCAACAAAATGGTCTTAAGATCTTGAATTTAATTTGAGGTTGTTTTTCAGTTGGATGAATTATAACTGCAGTAAGTACTTTTGCCTATTGTGGAATCCATGTAATGGTTAACTCTTTAATGAGCTATAGTAAGAGGAACTCCTAATATTAAGGAACTTAATTTTCAGTAAATAAAAGGTAAATCTTTTCATGACAAGAAAACAATTTCATCCAAAGTTGTCAAAACAATATTTTGTCTTACCTGAAACATAACCGAGTAACTGAGAACAGAGCTACTGTTTGTGATGTCTAGATGCTAAATGTGAAAATCAGTCCTTTCTTTCCTCTTGTTTCATCTGCAATCTGTTGAAGAATAGTCAGAGTTGTTGTCTCCAACTATTATCAGACATTACCCCCAACCTTTTGCTAGAAAAGTAATATACTAATTTGGTCTTTTTAAATTTAGCTATTTTTTTGCTGGCATTACACTG
>NW_020664374.1:2534319-2620923 GCF_002925995.2 Terrapene triunguis | reverse complement strand
TCTATATTAAAAAAAAAAAAACCTGTGAATTTTTTTTCCAGTTAAAAAAAAAATCCTGTGTATGGGTCCTTGAAATAGGTTAAGTTCTTCACCTAATAGATCCTGTGTGGCGTTGTCTCTTTCTTAGTGCATGCTGGACTGTACTGGCTATTGAGTGGAATAATCCAATTATTCTAGGGCTTTTATATTGGTTTATTTGATATAATGTAAATCATGTCAGTTAGAAAAAAGTATCACTTTTTAAGGTGAGAGATCACACTTATTTAATGTGCTGGACTCTTGTTGACATCCTTTGTCTCCTGTATATGAAACAATTGTAGAATGGCTTTATGGCAGGGACTCCCAAACTTTTTCACTCTCCCACCCCCAGGAGCTGGGGCCAGGGGCAGAGCAGGGCTGGGTGGCACTCCCTCCCCACACCCTGTGGGGGCTGACCTGAACATTCCTCTGTGCCTCCTCGGGGGTGGGGGGGAAGCATACCACAGTTTGGGGACCATTGCTTTATGGAGTCTTGTATGTAGTGTAATAATAGTAGTGTCATATTAGAGAGACAAGGTTAGTGAGGTAATATCTTTTACTGGACCAACTTCTGTTGGTGAGAGAGACAAGCGTTCGAGCCACACAGAGCTCTTTTTCCAGTCTGGGAAAGGTACTCCTAGCATCACAGCAAAATGCAAGTTGGACAGATTATCTAGAAAAAGTAGTTAGCAGAGGCCCAAAGGGCTGCAAGCAGGCCCATGTCCCATTGCAGGACTTGAGGATTCCAGGTAGCCTGGTGTAGTTTCCTCTGAGCCTTGAAAGAAGGAGGGGGGGGTGTCTTTCCTCTGTGTAGAACAGCGCTTCTGAGGCCTGCCTTGTTCTATATCTTTTGTTATCTGCTGATAATTTGCTATAGCTGTATGGGCTCTTACTTCAAGCTTGACAACTCTGGCAAGTATTGTGGATTGAAGTCAATTAAATCCCATTCTCTGAGGAGATCATTAACTCTTTTTTGCTCTGGCCTGGTGTGAAGTTTGTGCCACTGCATTAAAATAGCCCATATAAACATAACCATGGAACAAATAATTAGTTTAAAATGGGTCATGTGCAGCCATTCTTTTTCCATGCCATAGGACTTCAGGCATGTACAGAACAGAAGGTCCAATATAAATTAGTGAAGTTTGGAAAGGTATGAGTGAGGTCAGTGTGGATGATACTGCACGGAGCCTAGTTGAAAGCGCCCTAATTCTGTTTCAGGGTAATGACTGCCAAGGGTTCAAAGCCAGTGTAATGTGGCATGTTCTCTTGTTAGCTTTCAAGGAACATTAAATCACCTGCACAAGTTCTGTTGTTATCCTAAAACTGGAAACTTTCTGTTCTTGAAGGTAAACTGCTGAAACCTTTTCAGTAAAGATGTGCAAAGTTTTATTGGTAACTATATCTTATTCTCTTTCCTTGTCTCTCTCAGCTACCAGTTTAGTCAGTGTTATTGTAGATGCCATCTTGGATCATTACAAGGCCAAAGTTCTCTTCATAAATATTTTGGAGTCTTACTTATACATCTTTTATATCTCATTTCAATATGACTAGTCGTTTAATACATCTATTGTTCTCCCACTGTTCACTATTAAGTGAGTGAACTTTCTCCTACTGACCCTTACCTAAACAAAATGTGTGTTCGTAGCTGACCAGGAGATTGAACAGTGAAGTCCAGAGAACATGTCAAAAATAGATAGTTTCTAGTGCACTATATCCCCTGGCTCAAATTATTTGAAACCAAAATTAATGATGTTCTAAACTAACTACACCAGATACTGAATATTTATCAGGTTATTTGTGACCCTGCCAGCAGGTAGGGGATCTTGGGGGACAACTACTGCACTGGTGGGGTGCAAAATAAACTTTATTAAGAAAATGTAAAAACAGGGAAAATTCAATAGTGAGGGGTATGGGGTTTGTTAAGGTAGACAATTGGGGAGGGGTTTCTTTTAGTAAATAGGATAGGGGGTTTCAATAGTGGGGTACAATACAGTTGGGTACAATACAGTTGGTAACCAATTAACACTGAAGTATAAATGTAACAGGTAGCTAACAGTTTCTATGTAAAGGGTGTGTCACAGCAGCATATAACCAACTAACAGTTATGGGTAAAATGTGTTAAATAACCAACAACTCTAGGTAAAAATATGTCACAGTGGTGTAAATGTAAAATGTGAGGTGTGTTAGAAAGGAAAAGGGTAACCAATGGGAGTTTATGCTAGACTTTAGTAATACAATTGAGGTTTGGCAGCAGTAGGAGCGGGGTGAGCATGTGGGGGAAGGGATTAAAAGAGAGAGAGAGAGAGAGAGAGTGGAAGTGGTAGAGGAATGAGGTTGGGGGATGGGGGAAGAGGAGCACGTGGTGGAGCAGAGACCAAAGGCAGAGGCGCTGCGGAGGGAGATTTAAACTCAGGGAGACACAGAGAGCAGACAGGCTGCAAGTTTAAACAGCAGAGAGACTGCAACGAGTGACTGGGGAGCTCGGGGGGAGACACGGGCAAGCTCGGGGGGGGGGGGGGTTAGTGGGAAGACAGACTTAACCACAATTGTACAGAACACAGCAAAATCTTATCTATGATCTAACTTAACCAAGACTACACAAATTAGCAAGTAACAGAACACAATGCAACAATTTTTTAAACCTAACTTACAGAGCACAATACAAACAATTCTTTAAACCTAACTTAACCACAGCTATGCAAAATGAAATTACAACTTATCTGGACTAAGAACCTGATTCTAATAGGTGCACCTTACACTCTCTGCCACTTCTTTGATCGGGAGGGGGAGCAGTTCCAGAGGGCGGAGTGGTGTGTGCCCAGGGTACAACCCGGCCGGGGGGGGGGGGGGGGAGGGGGATGCTAGTGGTGGCCGCAGCAGTGGGGTGGCTGCAAGCCGGCAGCCCAGGATACAGTCCAGGAAGGCACAGCCTAGCAGCGGCACAGGCTTATTTCTAGCAGCAAAGGCGCTGCGGAGCCAGAAACAGATTACAGATACAGACCAAGGAGTTAGCTTGAGTCTGTCTGCTGGGGAAACAAGGCCAGCAGCTAGGACAGGAGGAGTTTGCAAGAGGGAGTTCTTACCATTTCCCAGGACAGCAGCAAGCACAGAGACAGGAACGGCAGTAGCATCGGAGGATGGAGAGAGGACTCGATTCGCTTACAATAATCAGGAGATCTCCAGGCACAAATTCGTTGTTCGTGGGAGTTTAAAAACGGGGGTACGCTCAAAAACAAACGAGAGCGGGGAGAGGCCCCCCCCAAAGACCCCTAGCTGATCAGACCAGGTGGCAAAGCAAGGACCTTCTCCGAGGTCTGATCAGAAAATGTCCGGCTTTAAAGGCAAACTCAGGCAGTTTCCCACCAGTACTTTTGATTGGCTCCTCTTGATACAGGGGAGGAGAGAAGGCAGGGAAAGGCTGCAGGTAAGCATAGGCATGCCTGGGCATGTTCTGAGCCACAGGTATGACTCATATGCTTAATTAGTTGGCCACTTTAGGTCTTGCATTTCTGGGCAGCGCCCCCCACACCGAGCCCGGGTCTGAACAAAGGAACCAAACAAAGAAGCAAGAAGCCCCCTCCCTAGGCAGAGCAATGGCTTCAGTTAGTCTGTACAAGCCATTCCTATGAATAGGACTGTGACTTTAGTTAGCACAATGGCCGGGAGGGGCGGTCACACAGGACAAACAGAAAGGAGAGGGGAAAAAAGGAATGCAGCAGGGGAACAGCTGTAACAGACAATTTAAAGTTTTCAACTTAAAATCTAGACTTTTTTTTCCCCTCAGAAGTATTAGCTGTCATAATTCCAGTTGAAGTCAGTGGGAGCAGTACACCTATGAAAATCCAGCCTCTTCCCGCTTAGACAGTAACTGTAATAATGGCTTTCTGGAGTACTGAGCTTGATGATCTCCCCATCTGGCTTGGCTTTTATTAATTGCCAGGTTAGCAAACGAGAACCTGGAATCTGAATGTAGTTACATGCTTTCTCCATATGTCATTACTGCTAACTACTATTTTATGGGCTTCTCTTATCTGTAAAGTTAATAAGCTGGGTGTTGCTGATAACTCAGGTGTGTGGGGCATCCCCATGGTTGTAACTTGAGTTAGCTAGCATGTCAGGGGATATAGGCTGCCAGTTTTTTAGTACAACTTGACAGCTGGTAAAGAAACACACAATGAATTGTTAGAGAAATTTCTATGAAATAATATTAGAGAAGTAGATTCATTGTTACATTTTCTTATAACATTAAATATATTTCTGCTTTCTGTATGTCTTGTTGACACGGGTCTCAAATAGTGCTTAAGACAAACCAGCTTTCTGATTTCTTTTTTATCTATAGTGGATTCTTGGTCTGTGTAGGGCAAAGCAAATCAGACAAGTGTGTGACTTACTAGCCAGGTGTAGATCTCCCTAGTAAAACAGACTATGGAGGATAAATGCTGACTGGACGGGACTAGCTAACCAGCAACTTGAAGGCCACAAGAAGCAGATAAGAATAAGACAACTGTTGTAAGGAACAATGGAAAGACCGCTTGTCTTTTGCCAACAGAAGTTGCTCTAATAAAAGATATAGTATCTCACCCACCTTGTGTCTTTACTTTCCAATATTAGAGAGACAAGGTGGGGTGATGTAATGTCTTGTCTTGGGCTAACTTCTGTTGGTGAGACAAGCTTTTGAGCTTTGGTAGAGCTCTTCTTCGGGTGCACTGACAGTTCTGTAATAGAAAGCAGGATTGATGGTGTTGCTGAGAGGTTGTCTGGGCTAATAGAGCCTAAGAGGTGGGAGAGGGGGGTCCAAATAGACCTTTAATTAAAAATGAAAAAGCTAAGAAAAAATCTAACTGGAATAGAAAAGGAATTGATAATCTCTTCCTTAATGTTTCTTATTTTTCTACTAGGAACTATTTTTTCAGAGGAAGGATACGTTGTATTATCTCCCTGTCCAAAATAGTTTTTCAGTCAAGTATGTGTGATATGAGAGGAGGCAAGAGAGAACATGTATCACTGTGTAAAGGTGGTGTGGCATGAAAATTTTTGGTGGCATGAGTTTTTTGATAGTTGCATTATTCTTGAGTGGCAATGAGAAACCTATTTATACCACACTGTCTATTCTGTACATACCATAAAGAATATAGGAACTATTTTAGGACTATTGTAGAGTTCTAAAAAACTTATTGGGATTATTTCTCTTAGCCTTCTGGGTGTATAGTCAGGTGCCTCAGTGCGCGAAACTGTGTATATATCTCCAAGGGAGAGAAATAAAAAGACCTTCTAAGGTGTGTCTAAAAATAACCTATATTATCTCATCAAGATATATGAATTGTCATAACGCCACAGTTTTCATGTACCTTGTAGAACTAGAAATGAGTTCTGGGTCCCGTTCGAAAGGGGAAAAACTCCCCAATTGTGTGTTGCTCCTGTTTCTAGCTCTAAAGGGCAACAAGAAATTAAACTTTAAAACAGTCCAGGAAAACTGTCAGCTCAGGTCTTATTCTTACTGTTCCTGGGTCATCATCAATTGTACTTCTGAAGGAGAAGTGCCACATGTGGCATTGGAAGGACGAAAGGCATATGGGCTTTATTTTATTTTTTTTGTAGATAGGCTTTTGAAACTTCTCTGTGTTAGACTAAGTGCTGGGTAGATGGAGTAATGGGCAGGTGGTGATGTCTTATGTGCGTGCAACACTGGTCACACCTGTGCAACTTAGCATGTGGATATATCCTGTGTGTGTTATGTAGAATTTTCAAAGCACTGTTTAGAAATTCCTGTTATTGTTTCAATATCTCTGTTGGGTGAATGATCTGTTGTCTCTCGGTGGTGGAGGCTGCCATTTAGATTAAACCCTGCCCCCGCGGCCCCCCTTCCCCAGCAGAAGCCAAGTTTGATGCCAAGTGCGACTGAAAGAACTAGTGTTGCTATTGGCAGTCTAAATAATAGGCTTTCATTGGTAGTATAAGCCTGACTTCCAAGGCAAAGTGATTCTGGCTTACTTGTCATTATCAAACTGTTAAGATGATGGCTTTGTCTTTGTTTACTAATGTTTTAATTAGATTGTTGAAGTTTCTTAAATATAATTTGTAATTGGACAAATAGAATATTCTCTCTTACTACATTCTAGTTTTTCCTTTAACATGTGGGGAAATCACGTTTGGTAGAGTATTTGCCAGTTTTGGGAGATATACAGGTATGTGGAAAAAGCTATAAACAGTAACCGGTAATTCACATTTACTTCAGACATATGCTTTTAGATGTATTTCAAAATATTTGTCCCCTTCTCCCTTAAATTTGAGCCAAGTGTGAAAAGTTGTGACAAAACAGATTGTATCACCAGGGCTTAAAAAATTTACCTGACGCTTTGTATCTCAAGAACTAATCCTGTTAAGTGTGTAAGGGTATGTCTACGCTGCATCTGGGAGTGAGCCTCCCAGCCTGGGTCCACAGACTTCAGCTAGCGCTTTAAGAATCGCTGTGCATCTCAGGCTGGAGCTTTGGCTCTGAAAACAGGGCGGTGGAGTTGAGAGCCCAAGCTGCCATGTCTGCTAGCTCTTTTTAGAGGGCTATTGTGAGCCCTTCTAGCATGAGTCTGCGAACCCAGGCTGGGAGGCTCACACCCTGATGCAGTGTACTCTTGTGTACCTGTGCTGGCACCCCCTACCAATTAAAGGAATAAAACTGATCTATCGTGTATTTAATAACACTGTCATTTGCCTTTCTATTGAATGCATTTTTAAAATGTTTTAAACATGCCATATCTTACATTTGTCATACCTTTTTTCCCTTGACTTCACTCCCATCTTTTTTTTTTTTTTTTTTTAAAACCACTATAGAACATGGCTTGTTTTCCCTACAACATTTTCAGGTTTTTCTTTTGCCTCCACGCTCTTATGACAGTCTTTTGCTCTCTTGTCTCGCCTTACTTCCCTGCTTTCCTCTCTTGTCCATATCTACCTCATGCATAGAACTTAAACAATTTTAGTAGAAACCCAGTGCCTAAGGAACTAAAACTACTAGTCAAAGCCAGATACAGAATATTGCCCCTGGACATTGGCCCCAACCTCCAGTTGGGAAAGCCAGCTAGTGGAAAGGGGAGCATGTTGTGCTTCCTATACTGATACTGTTTTTAGATCCTGCTCTGTTAACTGAATAGCAGTAGTAAAAAGTCTGCTGTAGCTTGGGAAAGCAATGGGCAGCAGCCAAGGTATTAGAGCTCTCTTCTTAATAAGACAGCTTTGCTTCAGCTTACATTCATTTCATATTTGGAAGGCTATTTTTGCAACCATATGGGTGAGAGGTGACTTTTTCAAAGGGGTAACAAACTTTAAGAATTACACTCGTGTCTGAAATCTTTGTACCTGCTATAAGTTATGCCTAAAATCCTGCTCTTACATTAAGTTCTGTATGGGAAGACTCCTTTGTCAGCCTGGAATCCCATTGCATTTGGTGAGGCTCCCCTGCATCTTTGTCGTCCACCTATGAGGATCTTATTGTAGTATCAGAGCCTTGGTTATTAAAAGGCAAAAGTTAGCGAAAACTATTTTTTACTTATGTGGTGGGTTTCAGTCATTTCCGCTTTAAAGTCAGTTTCTGAAAAGAGCCTTACAAACATCAACAGGGTTTAGAAACACTTGCAGTTTTAAATAACTCAAAAATTAGTATTGGGGGAAATTAGGTTTAGGTTTTGTAATGACCCAAGCACTCCAAGTATTTATTCAGGCCTAATCTGATGGTGTCCAGTTTGCAAATTAATTCTAGTTCTGCAGTTTCACTTTAGAGTCTCTTTTTGAAATTTTGTTGTTGAAGAATTGCCACTTTCAGGTCTGTTATTGAGTGACCAGGGAGACTGAAGTGTTCTCCTACTGGTTTTTGAATGTTATGATTCTGACATCTGATTTCCCCCTACTGTTACTCACACCTTCTTGTCAACTGTTTGACACGGAAACTCTCATTACCATTTCAAAAGTTATTTTTCCTCCCTTGGTATCCTGCTATCAATTGAATTGTCTTGTTAGACTGACCTCACACTTGGTAAAGCAAATCACATCTTTTCATGTATTTATACCTGCGCCTGTATTTTCCACTCCATGCATCTGATGAAGTGGGTTCTAGCCTACGAAAGCTTATGCCCAAATAAATTTGTTAGTCTCTAAGGTATCACAAGGACTCCTCGTTGTTTTTAATATCATTTAGGACTCTAGTAGCAGAGTATGGAACTGATGCAGTTCTAGTAAGCTTCACGCTTAGTCCTCAAGCTAAATAGTAAAATTCAAATGTTACAAGTAATTCACTTCACTATGGCTTTTCACAGTAAGTGAGGTATGATCTCATGGAGATTGGGAAAAGGAAACAGAAGGAAAAAAAAAACAACCAACCACAGAAGGGTGAGAAATACAAAAAACAGACGTAAAGAGGCAAAGACAGAGTGTGTTGGAGAGAACAGGGGAGTATGGATGTTGCTTCTCTACCCTTCTCTTTAAAAGAAGGTCATGTTTTCTTCCTCTCTTCTCCCCCTCTCCCACCCACCTTTTTTTTTAAGGGTTGATGCAAAATATGATACAGCTGCAAGGAAGAGGCAGGATGCTCTTCTTTTTTTTCTCTCCCCTTTGCACTGCTGGGGATTTTGGAGTTCTTCCCAGTGAGTAGTTCCTGTCTTTCATAACTGGCCCTTGTTAGTAGGTTTCTGATAATTTTTTCAGGTTGCAATATAAATGTTTCTTTGAAGGTTGTGTCTTAATTAAGTTCTTTGATGGGGATGGTTTTGCTGCCTGCTTTGTTTTACTTGCACTACCTGCTTCAGTGAAGTTCATATAAGTAACTTCAGACTTTCATTCTGCCTACAGGGCAGTTTGCTCTTCTGGCATGGATTGTTAATCAGCTAGGCCATGTTTAGAGATTTGTTTGCCAAAATTCTCTGAACAGTTGATTCCAAACAATTTACCCAACTCCTGTTTATTTCTAAAAGAATCCCATTTTTAAAAAAACTTCAATTGAGGTTGTGCATGGAAAAATATGGTAAGGATTCAGGGTCTTATGCAGGTGATGTAGCAGTGTGTCTTCCGTTTGGATTAGAAAGAAGCGTAATAATTGGCATAAATGATCTGATCTATGGAATTTATGAAAAGTTAGATCCCCTAAATGCTGCTGCCTTCCTGCTGGAGGACATCTGCCCAGGAGGGAATTCAGGACTTCTCTCAAGACTTGAGAGAATAGCTAACAGTTGGAATAGGAGTTTGCACAGAGGGAGAGTAGGCTTCTAAATTAGATTTTTAAGTTAGTTGTTAATTGGGCTAAAGAAAATCTATTAAACTAAATAAACACTTTACCGTCTAACTTAAAAAGTAAACCTAGTGCCAGTCAGAGTAAAAGCCTCAATTTAATTGTGCAGATAAGATTACCAATAGGTTACAGTGGGGGCTGCTGAGTGTGTAGTGCATTAATGTAGTGCTTCCTAAATGCCACACATCCAATTGTGACCATGGTTGGCAGGTGTGTCCAATCTGGTAGACCGCCTTCCTGCATTTGCTCCCCCTGTCAGTTGAATTTCTCCTCTGCAAGACTAGCAGTTGCACATAAATGTTTTGGAGAATGTGGTCCTGAACTCACTCTAAGTATCTTCAGAAACCTCTTTATTCCCAAATGTTCTGTTAATAGAATCATAAAAATGTAGGACTGGAAGGGACCTCATTAGATCATCTATCCAGTCCCTTGCAGAGTCAGGACTTAGTGTTATCTAGATCATCCCTGATAGGTGTGTGTCTAACCTGTTCTTAAAAACCTGTAATGATGGAGATTCCACAACCTGCCTAGGTAATTTGTTTCAGTGCTTAACTACTCTTACAGTTAGAAAGCTTTTCGTAATGTCTAACCCAGGGCTAGGCAACCTATGGCACATGTGCCAAGAGTTGCATGCGAGCTGATTTTCAGTGGCACTCACACTGCCCGGGTCCTGGCCACAGGTCCGGGGGGTGCTCTGCATTTTAATTTAATTTTTAAATGAAGCTTCTTAAACATTTTAAAAACCTTATTTACTTTATATACAACAATAGTTTAGTTATATATTATAGACTTACAGAAAGAGACCTTCTAAAAACGTTAAAATGTATGACTGGCATGCAAAACCTTAAATCAGAGTGAATAAATGAAGACTCGGCACACCACTTTTGAAAGGTTGCCGACCCCTGGTCTAACCTAAATCTCTCTTGCTGCAATTTAAGCCCATTACGTCTTATCCTGTCCTCAGTAGTTAAGATGAACACCTTGTCACCCTCCTCTTTGTAATACTTATGTACTTGAAGACTGTTGTTATGTCCACCCTCTATCTTCTCTATTCCAGACTAAAAAAACTGGGTTTGTTTAATCTTTCCCTGTAGTTAATGTTTTCTAGATCTTTAATCATTTTTGTTGCTCTCCTCTGGACTCGCTCCAATTTGTCCACCTCTTTCGAAAAGTGTGGTGCCCAGAACTGGCCAGAGTGCTCCAGCGGAGGCCTTATCAGTGCTGAGTAGTAGTAGAATTACTTCTTATGCCTAAGGCTACGTTTTAGTCACCGGTGGTGGGGTGTTTGTGGGTTTTTTTTTTTTTTTTTTTTTAAGTAAAAGTTATGGACAGGTCATGGGCAATAAACAATAATTCACAGTCGGTGACTTGTCTATGACTTGTACTATATAACCCTGACTAAATCTTGGGTGGGAGGCACCACAGGTGCTCGCGGATGGGGGCGGTTGGCGGGGCTGGCAGGCTTCCTACCCGGCTCCTTGTGGCTCCCTGGAAGCAGTGACATATCCCTCCCTCAGCTCCTAGCTCCGCACGCTGTCTCCACTTGCAGGCACCACCCCTTGGCCACGGTTCCCAGATAATGGGAGCTGTGGAGCTAGCGCTTGGGGCGGGGGCAGCACACGGAGCTAGGAGCTGAGGGAGAGGGACTTGTCGCCCCTCCTGGAGAGCCCCCCAAGATAAGTGCTACGCAGAGCCCTCACCCCCTCCCACACCCAAACTCCCAGCCCTGAGCCTCTTCCCACACCCAAACTCCTACTGCTACTTGGGGGGAAGGGGTGGTGGTGGTGGTGCCGGTGGCCCAAGACTGCCCTAGCAGCAGCTGATGTGGCTGGCCCAGGGGCTGCCTGAGCAGCTCAGGCAGCCCCTGGGCCAGCCACTGCAGAAGTCACAGAGGTCCTGAAAAGTTACGGAATCTATGACAAACTCTCAGCCTTACTCATGTCTTTCTTACAACACTCGTGTTAGTACATTCCAGAATGGTGGGTTGTTTTTTTTTTGGCAACAGTATTTTTCTATTTAGTTTGTGATCCCCTATAACCTCAAGATGCTTTTCAGCAGTGCTCCTTCCTAGGCAGTCATTTTCCATTTTGTATCTGTGCAATTGATTGTTCCTTCCTAAGTAGAGTACTTTGCATCTGTCCATATTGAATTGCATCCTATTGATTTCAGACAATTTCTCCAGTTTGTAAAGGTAATTTTGAATTCTAATCCTGTCCTCCAAAGCTCTTGCAACCCCTGCCAGCTTGGTATCATCTACTAACTTTAAGTGTACTCTCTTTGCCATTATCTAAATCATTTATGAAGATATTGAATAGAACTGGACCCAGGACAGTTCCCTGCAGGACCCCACTCAATATGCCTTTCCAGTTTAACTATGAACAAGAGAACTGCTGAGTACAGTTTTTCAACCAGTTGTGCACCCACCTTATAGTAGGTTTGACTAGGCTATATTTCCCTAGTCTGCTTATGAGTAGGGTGACCATATGTCCCGTTTTGGCTGGGACAGTCCTTTTTTAAGCCCTATACTGGCCGTCCCGATTTTTTGGCAAAACTGTGCCTTTTGCCAGAAAGGTGGGGTGTGACCCCCTAGTGGGACACGGAGGAATGTGTGGCAGAGGGGGAGCAGCAGTATCAGCCCTACATGGGAGGGAGGGCTCAGGAGAGTGGCTTAGGCCAGGCCAGCCCTGAGTGGCCAGGTGGCAGGGGGTCTTGGGCCAGCCCTGCCTGCGGAGAGGGAGAAGGGGGCATTGGGCTCTGGCCCCCTGAGGTGTCCCATTTTCCCTTTGGAAAAATATGGTTACCCTAGTTATGAGAAGATCATGTGAGACCATATCAAAAGCCTTATTAAAGTTGAGATATATCACGTCTACTGCTTCCCCCATCCACAAAGTTTGTTCCTCTGTCAAAGGAGGATATCAGGTTGACTTGATGCAGGGGCGTGTGCAAGAATTAAAAATTTGACAACTTTTGGAGGGGCATGTTCTGTGTCCCTACCGCGGCCACGGGGTTGGAAGAAGTGTCAGCTCCCTGCTGCGGCCCTGGCCCGTGCCTCCCCTTGAGCATGTCCCAGCTTGATGTGATTTGTTCTTGATAAATCCATGTTGACTGTTACTTATCTCGCTCTTTTTTTTTTTTTTTTTTTAGGTGCTTACAAATTGGTTGTTTGCTCCATTATCTTTGTGGGTACCAAAGTTAAGTGGACTGGTCTATATTTTCCTGGGTTGTCCTTATTCCCCTTTTAATAGATAGGTATTATGTTTGGCCTTTTTCAGTCCTCTGGGATCTCTCCCATCCTCCATGAGTTCTCAAATATAATCACTAATGGCTCAGAGATGTCTTCAGTTAGTTTAAGTATTTTAGGATGTATTTTGTCAGGACCTGTCAACTTGAAGACTCTAACTTGTCTAAGTAATTCTTAATAGGTTCTTTCCCTATTTTAGCCTCCCATCCTACCCCGTTTTTACAGATGTTCGCTATGTTAGTTGTTTGATCACTGCTAACCTTTTCGATGAAAAGTGAAACAAAAAAAAGCGTTTAGAATTTCGGCCGTTGATGCATTTTCTACTCTCTTTCCCTCCTTTTTGAGTAATCGGCTTACCCTGTCCTTGGGCTTCCTCTTGCTTCTAATGTATTTTGTAAAATGTAGTCTTGTTTTGTTACCCTTTATGTCCATATCTAATTTAATTTGTTTTTGTGCCTTGGCCTTTCTAATTTATCCCTACAAGCTACATGGGAGAAAGAGTGCTCTGCAAGGGTTGTGGTGCAGCTGACTAGGGGAAAAATCTCTCAAATTCTCCCACACTTTTCCACAGGTGGGGGGTCATTGTATATCTCACTGCTGAGGGTAAACAGGGAAGCAAGGGTATGTCTGCTACATGCTTGTGGCTTCCACCCTGGTTCCTATGCTACTCGCCTGTGTGCTGCTTTGGTCCCTTCACAAGTGATTGCCGAATGGCACAGGAAAGTTTCCTACAATGGGGGAAGGAACAAAGCAGCTCTGCCAAAGAACCTTCGGCAGAAGATTGTTGAGTACCTCCAGGAAACTTTCCTAGAGATCTCTCTGGAGGATTCCCATGAGATCTTGGCGTGCATCAACACCCTGTTCTTCTGTACTGATTAGCTGCACAGAGAAATGTACAGCACACAGAAACACAGCCAGCCTTGTACGTTTCTATACCCTGAACCCACCTCTGCACTACACAAACCACTTACCAGGTGTCTCCTTTCCTGCTTCTTGCTCACCGGAGAGCAACTGTTGAGACTGGCTAGGCACCTTCAGAGTGGTGAAGAGTTCCTGGCTGACTGCCCCACCGGGCGACCCGGCCAGGAGCTCCTCATCATCATCTGACTCTAACTCTTCATCAATGCAGGGATACTGTTCAAAAGCAACGGGTAACTTGGATTAGAAAAGGGAAATGTAAAGCCTGAGGTGGTCTGTTTTTCTGTATATCTTGTATGTTTGCTTTCCCTTTATATTTCATCTTTGAATCTGTGGTTACATAAACTTTATTTTTGCCACAAGCAGGTCTCTGGTGTGCTAACTCTCAAGTGTGAGTGCCAAAGCACACTGATAACTGTGGGGGCTGGTTTCACATGTTTGGGGGTGATGAACTAGAGCGGAATGATCTGAGTGTCTTTGTACTTAAGAACTCAGGGAGGACACATTTGGTAAACTTGGGACACATTTGGGACTGGAAGGGCTGTTTATGTTACACTGCAAGGAGTGACTAGGCTGATGAGAGTCAGGGGGCAAAACCTGATGCTTGTGGGCTGGCTACTGGTGTCAGAGATTGGAACCATAGTTGCACAGCATTAAGGCCCCAAGGTTACAGAGCAGTAGGTGACGTAGCCACTTAGTGGTTTGGGTGGTTCCCAGGACATCAGTCATTGCCACAAACAGTGACACAGAAGAGCATCCTCATCTTTCTGATAGACTGCAACCAAAAGGTTTCTGGACAGAACTACAGTTCTTATGTCTCAGCACTTGGATGTCAGGTGGATAGGCACTTTGGAAATGTTTGGATATAGCAAATGTTCAGGAGAGAATGCTTGTCTCTCTGTGTTGGCTAACCTCATTTCCAAGCAAATTTATGGGAAGAATGGTCCTGTGGCTGAAGTACAGATCTATAGCTGTTCTGTTCTCTGCAACTGATTTGCTGTGACTTTGGGCAAGTCAGTTATCAACTCGGTTGGTTATAATTGGGTTAATACTTTTCTTACAGATGTTGAGAAGCTTAATTATTGATAAAATGCTTTGAGATTCTGAAATGGGGAAAGTTTAAAAAAAAAGTTTGGCTAGTAGTTTTATTCACCACACTTTAAGAAACTGCTTAAACATGTTTGGTTTTGAGTATCATAGTAGCAAAACATTGCTGATGTTTGTTGCTTACTGTCCATGGAGTGAACTAGAATTCCAGGGTTAAATTGCTCTGGTTAAAGTGAAGGAGTATATCTGCTGTTTGCATTCGTTGTAAACACTTTATCTGTAGTTTTAAAAACACTGTGTCAGTAATCCTCCTTTCAGTCAGCTGCTTTGTTTATTGCCACACACTATCATATGTCTGTTACACTTAAGTGTTTTTTTTAACTTCATTTTTTTTCAGATATTGAAGCAAGATAATAATGCCACTAAAACAACAGCAAAAGCTGTCTTTTTAAAAGCTATCTATACAATACCGGCTTTGAAATAAATAAATAAACCCCCCAAACTGACTGTATATACTAGAGAGAATTATTCTTTCTGAGCGGGAAAGAATGGGCTATATAGTCCTGTGAGTAGTGTTTTCTTTATGTAGCATATTGAGGAAGTGACTTGAATAAACCTTAAACAATGAAAGTCAAGTGCAGTTGGCCTGGTTTTCAGTTTTTTAGCGGAGTTGACAGGATATTTTTTGTTTTCAGTACCAAGTTTGGACTTCATTTTCTACAAGAGGATTCGAAGCTGATATTGGGGAAACAAATGTTTTGATTGTAAGCAACACCTATATATGTGTAGTAGAACTTAATCTTCTGAAATACAGGCTTCCTGTGTTATGAAGAAACTCACAGCATGACTGAAGATATTCTAAACTTTAGATGCCATTATGCATAATATATAAATTTAAGGGGGTGAAACTGCAAATACTTACAATCCAGAATGATCTAAACATTTAAGTGAAATCTGCGTAAAGAGATTGGCAGACTAGATGTCTTCTTCTATAAACAAATAGAAGATAAATATCAGTTTTGCAACCCATGATATGTGGGTGCCCAACGCCACTGTTTCCTCAAACTGATGTCCTACCCTACATTCTTTTTCAGAAGATTAAGGTCCTTCTTTGAAATAACTAAACTGGTTTTCTTTTTTTTTAGGGCTGTCAAGCGATTAAAAAAATTAATAGTGATTAATCACATGATTAAACAATAATAGAATACAATTTATTTAAATATTTTTGGATTTTTTTTACATTTTTCAAATATATTGATTTCAGTTACAACACAGAATACAACATGTACAGCGCTCACTTTATATTATTTTTGATTACAAATATTTGCACTGTGTGTGTGTGTGTGTGTGTGTGTGTGTGTGTGTGTATATATAAAAAAAACAAAAAACCCCAACCAAAATGAATATCTTTTTAATTCACCTAATACAAGTATGTTAGTGCAATATCTTTATCATGGGAGTTGAACTTAATGTACAATTATGTACCAAGAAAAAACTGCACTCAAAAACAAAACAATGTAAAACTTTAGAGCCTACAAGTCCACTCAGTCCTACTACTTGTTCAGCCAGTCACTCAAACAAGTTTGTTTACATTTGCAGGAGATAATGCTGCCCGCTTTTTGTTTACAATGTTGCCTGAAAGTAAGAACAGGTGTTTCCATGGCACTGTTTTCTAGCCGGCATCGCAAGATATTTGTGTCAGATGCACTAAAGCTTCGTATGTCCCTTCAGGCTTCAACCACCATTCTAGAGGACACTCGTCCATGCCGATGACGGGTTCTGCTCGATAACGATCCAAAGCGGTGTGGACTGATAATAATAAATAAATAATAATAAATTAATGGAGATATCCTATCTCCTAGAACTGGAAGGGACCTTGAAAGGTCATCGAGTCCAGCCCCCTGCCTTCACTAGCAGGACCAAGTACCAATTTTGCCCCAGATCCCTAAATGGACCCCTCAAGGATTGAACTCACAACCCTGGGTTTAGCAGGCCAATGCTCAAACCAGTGAGCTATCCCTCCCCTTAAAATTTTGGACTTGATCCTGCATTCCTTCTGCACCCAAAGTTCCCAGTGCAGGGAATGGAAGCTTTGGCTATGCAAAGAAAGCAGGGTCCATAGAATATTAGGGTTGGAAGGGACCTCAGGAGATCATCTAGTCCAACCCCCTGCTCAAAGCAGGACCAATCCCCAGAAAGGTGTTTTTTCCCCAAATGGCCTCCTTGAAGATTGAACTCACAACCCTGGGTTTAGCAGGCCAATGCTCAAACCACTGAGCTATCCCTCCCTCCCTGATGCACATTCATATTCATTATCTGAGTCAGATGCCACAAGGGGAAGGTTGATTTTCTTTTTTGGTGGTTCAGGTTCTGTAGTTTTTTTTGCATCGGAGTGTTGATCTTATAACTCTTCTGGAAGCATGCCCCCCACCCTCCTCCTTTTCAGATTTTGGAAGGCATTTCAGATAATTAAACCTTGGGTTGAATGCTGTAGCTATCTTTAGAAATCTCACATTGGTACCTTCTTTGAGGTTTGTGAAATTTGCAGTGGAAGTGTTCTTAAAATGAACATCATGTGCTGGGTCATCATTCGAGGGTAAAATAGAGCAGGAGACTTGCAATTCTCCCCCAAGGAATTCAGTCACAAATTTAATATACACATTTGTTTTTAACGAGCATCATCAGCATGGAAGCATGTCCTCTGGAATGGTGACCAAAGCACGAAGGGGCATATGAATGTTTAGCGTATCTGGCTTGTAGCCAGCATTGCAAGGTATTTACATATTTGCCATGCAAATTTCTGTTCTCACTTTCAGGTGACATTGAGCATTATCTCCTGTAAAGGTAAACAAACTTGTTTGTCTTCACAATTGGCTGAAGAAGAAGTAGGACTGAGTGGACTTGTAGCTCTAAAGTTTTACATTGTTTTGTTTTTGAGTGCAGTTATGTAACAAAAATCTACATTTGTAAGTTGCACTTTCATGATAGAGATTACACTACAGTACTTGTATGAAGTCATTTGAAAAATCCTATTTCATTCATCATTTTTACAGTGCAAATATTTGTAATAAAAATATGAAGTCAGCACTGTATACTTTGTATTCTGTGTTGTAATTGAAATCCATATATTTGAAAATGTAGAAGAACATCCAAAAATATTTAATACATTTCAATTAGTACACCTCTACCCCGATATAACGCTGTCCTCGGGAGCCAAAAAAATCTTACTGCGTTATAGGTTAAATCGTGTTATATCGAACTTGCTTTGATCCGCCAGAGTGCACAGCCCCGCCCCCTTGGAGCGCTGCTTTACCACGTTATATCTGAATTCATGTTATATCGGGTCGCGTCATATCAGGGTAGAGGTGTATTGTATTTAATAGTGTGATTAATTGCGATTAATTTTTATCTTTATATATAAAAAAGACTGCAAAAATCACAAGACAAAGTTATGTCTTGTGTTAAGTTACCTGAGTGCTTCAGTGAGGGATGTCAGCTCCAACCAGCCCTACCCACCTGATGCTGCAGAGCAGCAGGGAGAGGCAGGCCCCACACCGGGGAGCCCAAAGCGGGTGGTCACTGTCCTGGAGCGGCAGCAGCTGAGGGCTCCTCTCCGCTCCCGGCAGTTGCCTGCCGGTGATGGGGGCAGAGAGGAACCCTCAGCCGGCTGCTGGCCAAAAGGAGCAAGCAGTGGGCTGGGGGGGGAGAGGTCAGGAGATGGAGGGGAGCCGGCAGGTGGGGCCGGGGGCAGAGAGAAGACCTTCCCTCTTATCCCATGGCAGCTTACCATGGTTGATGTATTGAGGTCAACGGAGTGCAAATGTACATAAGAATGGCCATACTGGGTCAGACCAAATGTCCATCTAGCCCAGTATCTTGTCTTCCGACAGTGGCCACTGCCAGATGCCCCAGAGGGAATGAACAGAACTGGTACTCATCAAGTGATCCATTCCCTGTTGCCCATTCCCAGCTTCTGACCAACAGAGGCTAGGGACACCATCCCTGCCCATCCTGGCTAATAGCCATTGATGGACCTATCCTGAAGGAACTTATCTAGTTATTTTTTGAACCCTGTTATAGTCTCGACCTTCGCAACATCCTCTGTCAGAATTCCACAGGTTGATTGTGCTTTGTGTGAAAAAATACTTCCTTTTGTTTGTTTTAAACCTACTGCCTATTAATTTCATTTGTTCTTGTTATGAGAAGGAGTAAATAACACTTCCTTATTTACTTTCTCCACATGAGTCATGATTTAATAGACTTCAATCATATCTCTTTTCCAAGCTGAAAAGTCCCAGTCTTATTAATCTCTCCTCATACGGAAGCTCTTCCATATCCCTAATAATTTTTGTTGCCCTTTTCTGAACCTTTTTCAATTCCAATATAGCTTTTTAAAATTTAATTATATTATGGTCACTATTACCAAGCGGCCCAGATATTCACCTCTTGGACCAGATCCTATGCTCCACTTAGGACTAAATCAAGAATTGCCTCTACTCTTTTGGATTCCAGGACTAGCTGCTGCAAGAAGCAGTCATTTAAGGTGACAAGAAACTTTATCTCTGCATCCCATCCTGAGGTGACATGTACCCAGTTGTCATAAACATACAGCTAAGGGTAGCATAAAATCCCTCCTTTATCTGTAAAAGGTTAAGAAGCTCAAATAACCTGGTTGGCACCTGACCAAAAGGACCAGTGAGGGGAGAAGATGCTTTCAAATCTGTGGGGGAAGGTTTTTGCTTTGTCTCTCTTTGTTGCTTTCTCCGGGTCAGTGAGGAACCAGGGCAGGGAAAATACATCTCCTAAAGCCATACCTGAACTAAGCATCTAGGATTACAAATTGTAAGTAATAGGAAGGAAATGCGTTAGATTATCTTTTATTTTAGCTTGTGAATTTTCCCTATGCTAAGAGGAAGGTTTATTCCTGTTTTTTTGTAACTTTAAAGTTTTTCCTAGAGGGGAATCCTCTGTTCTAAATCTTATTACCCTGTAAAATTACCTTCCATCCTGATTTTACAGAGGGGCTTCTTTTACTTTTTTCTTTATAATAAAGTTCTGTTTTAAAGAATCTGCTTGGGTTTTTAGTGTCCTAAAAACCCAAGGGTCTGGTCTGTGCTCACCTTGGTTACCTATTCAGTTACCTCAAGCCTCCCTAGGAAAGGGGGTGAAGGGGATTGGGGGGATATTTTGGGGAAGCAGGAACTCCAAGTGGTCCTTTTCCTGAATCTTTGTCTAACTCACTTGGTGGTGGCAGCATACCGTCCAGGGGCAAGGAAGAATTTGTGCCTTGGGGAAGTTTTTAACCTAAGCTGGTGGAATATAAAATATGGGGGTCTTCCATGCGGGTCCCCACATCTGTACCCCAGAGTTCAGAGTGGGGAGGGAACCCCTTACACCAGTCAGTATGGGGATAGTTGAAATCCCTGATTGAGTTTATTTTTATAGTCTCTCTAATCTTCCTGATCATTTCAGTCACTATCACCATCCTGGTCGGGTGGTCAGTAATATATCCCTACTGCTATATTCTTATTTTTCAAGCATGGAATTACTATCCATAGAGATTCTATGATACAGTTTGGTTCATTTTAAGATTTTTACTTCATTTTATTCTATGCTTTCTTTCACATATAGTGCCACTCCCCCACCAGCACAACCTGTTCTGTCCTTCCGATGTATTTTGTATACTGGTATTACTGTGTCCCATGGATTATCCTCATTCCACCAAGTTTCTGCGATGCCTGTTAATGTAGACATTGTGTTACCTAACAACCCTCCAGCAGCAGTCCCACAATGTTCCTTCCTCCTCTTTAACTCTGTTCCATAAATTTATTAAGGTTTTAATGTATTTACTTTTCACTTGCACAAAATTGTTTTGAAGTTTTTTTTTTTATTTTTTTAAACTCAATAAAACAGTATTGTTTGGAAAATAATTCATGTTTATTAGTTCCCAACATATACTGCAGAATGCTTGGCAATAGTGAAAGCAACCGCTTATTTGTTGTTGAACACTGACACAACTCATAGGATCAGTCACAAAGTGTAATAATCATAAATCTGCAGCAAGCACCATAAAATGAATAGGTGCATTGTCCGTGTTATATTCATTGTAGCTTGGTACACATCTTACAATTCCTAACAGGCCCCCAAACTTCAGGGCCAAGTAGAGCACAGTCCACTACAATGCTGTGTATTATGGTTCACTGTCAAAGTGCTCTCTCAAAGCCCCCCTGTGCTGTATAGCTCCGCATTGATGTCTTCTGATAGCCCTTATATTTGACTGTTTAAACTCAGCAGACAACTGCTCCACCTCCACCTTTCATCTCGGTGGCTACTTTTTCCCCTTTGCTTCACAGATATGCAGGACACAACTGGCTGCTACAACCATTGGGATAGTTTCCCACTGAGATCCAATCTTGTTAATTAAATTCACCAGTGTCCTTTTATCTACCAAAAGCACATTCAACTGTTGTTTTGCACCTGCTGAGTTGGTAGTTGACTCCTTGGTGCTCTCGAAATGGCTGGTGTATGGTTTGATGAGCCAGGAGAGTAAGGGATGGGCTGGGTCCCTCAGGATCACAACTGGCATTTCAACTTCAGTAATGGTAATCTACTGGTCAGGAAAAAAACATCCCTGCTTGCAGCTTTCTGAAGAGTCCTGTGTTCTTAAAGATGCGGCAGTCTTGCACCTTCCTTCACCAGCCCACAATCATGTTGGGGAAGCGCCCCTGATGGTCCACCAGCACTTGAATAACTATAGAAAAATAGCCCTTTCTGTTGATGGACTCAGTGGCAAGTTGGCCTGGTGCCAAAATTGGGATGTGTGTACTGTCTATCGCCTCACTGCAGTTTGGGAACCCTATCACTGCAGAGCCATCCACTATATCCTGCATGTTGCCAAGAGTTGTAGTCCTGCATAGCAGGTGATAATTGATTGATAGATTAATGGCCCTGCACGCTTGCATCACAGTGGCCCCCACAGTGAATTTTCTAACTCCAAAATTATTTCCTGCTGACTGGTAGCAATCCAGCACTGCAAGTTTCCACAGTGCGATTGCCATTTGCTTCTCCACTCTTAGTGCAGCTCTCATTCTGGTTTCCCTACACTGGAAAGCTGTGGTGAGCTTGGCACACAGATCCAGGAATGTGGCCTTATCCATCCAAAGGTTCTGCAGCCACTGCTTGTCGTCCCAAGCCCATGTTACAATGCGATCCCATCAGTCAGTGCTCATTTCTCAGGCCCAGAAGTGGCACTCCACCATTTGCAGCTGCTCTTTGAATGCCAACAACTTTGAGTTGGTCCTCGTTATGTGCCACAGCAATCTGCCCACCAGGAAATTGTCACTTTTTTTCCTGCAGCTCTTCTTGCAGCCCTGCCAATACTGGAGGATGATATGTCCTGTGCTTGCAACACTCATGACGATAGTTTAGAATTGTGCAGGCTCCATGCTTCTGTCAGAGATGGTGAACAGTAACAAGCCAGGCATTGGTTGGTGGGATTTTCAACATAGGTCTGAAAATTATGGGATAGAGAAGGTTGCATGGTGGGAACTTGACCTCCCAGTCACCCCTGTGTGACTCATTTCTGCCCACCGTGCATTGCCAAAACTTCCCAAAAGCCAGTGCACTGGACAGTGGTGATACCTAGGATACACCAATGGGATACCTACCCATGGTGCACTCCTGGGGAGTATGTAAAGTGGCAATACAAGGAGCCAAGTATGCATGGGAACAAGCGATATGCTAACTGCGGTGGTATTAGGCCGTCGTAACTTGCATCGGCAAAACTCTGTAGTGTAGACGTGCCCTGTTTAGGGCTTATGCTGAGGCCAGTACTAAACTGTGTCTTGCTTAGCTAGTACAAAGCTTGAGAATTCCTTTGAATGTGTTTTGCTGTTGACAGCTGTGGATTCTGCTCTTTCATGCTTCGGTGCTCACAATTCTATCGGGCAGGGAGGAGGTCAGGTGGGGAGGAACAAAACTATCAAATGTAAGAAGTATTGCCCTCTTTTCAATATTGTAGATGTGCCAGATGATTGCTACCTTTTTTCCCACTACAGGTTGGGTGTTGACACAAACATCTTCAAATTAACTGTTAGGGATATTTTGATTTAAATAATCTGCAGTGCTTTTCCAATATATAATTCTTAGCTATAACCTCATGTTGAAGTATTCTCTTCCTATAATTCTTCAGAATCATATTGCCTAGTTGATAAGTTTTGTTTCATGTTCTGGTTGGTTAAAGTGTAATGCTAGAATTTATTTGAAGTCAATATTCTAATGCATTTTGAAGCTTTTCCTTCAAGTAGGTTGATCCTGAAGAGAGCAGACCTAGCGGGGTGGTTGAAAGCAAATTCTGTAATGCTGTTAGAAGTCATCTGAAAGTTATTTGTGTGGTGTGCAAACCTTGTATTTGCTTTAAGATTTCAAAGACTCTATCTCTAGGACAACTAAATTATAAGTGTGTGTTGTGATATTCTTTCTTTTTTTTGGTTTGAGGAAAGTACTGACCATGATTTCAAAAGCTTTGTTTGAGATGGTGCGGGCAAGTCTGGGGAATGCTGTACATAACTTACTATCTAAAATTATTTTTAACAGCTTGCTTTTACACGAGATGGACTCTGTGGCTTGTGGAATGAAATGGTGAAAGATGGAGAAATTGTATACACTGGAACAGAATTAGCACAAAGTGGTGAACTACCTCTAAGAAAAGGTAAGATTTTTTTCCCCCCACTTTTTATAAATTTCATCCTGATGATATGACCTAAGCACTGATTTTGTAATATTACAAACCCTCTTAATTCTTAATCAAATTCTTGATTCTTAATCAAATGTAGCTAACTTCCCTTTATAGTGTTACTGCTCTTGAATAAATAGGAGGGAGCTACTTACTAGGATTTATAGGCTACTGCTTCCTCCAATCTGTTCCATTGATTTTTTTTGGCCTTTTAGGAACGCGGCCGTTCTCTGTTGGCCTCAGAGGAGACCTTAATTTTCAGAAATGATGACTTGTCATAGTAAAAGAATTATAATGTTTTAAAAAAACCTCATCCTCAGGGTGCAGGGCAGACGCAATGTGTGTGGGGTTACTCCTTCTCTTTTCCCCCCCCCCCCTCCCCCCGGCGCAGGGCAGAGGCTGGCTGCTGTTGAGACTTGCCACCAACTTCTCCTCTCCTCACACAAGTCTGGGCTCGACAAAACCACCACGGAGCTTTTCCTGGGCAGGCAGGGCATATGCCAGCGGGGCGCCAGGCTCCCTCGCCATGCTGCAGAGTGGACGGTGCTTACACCTGCTCTCGGCAGCATCCACAGTGCCTCTCCCCCACGCACCTCCCCTATCTCTAGCCCTCAGTGCCCAGTATCTGCTCCCTCCCCTGCACACAGCTGGCTCCTGCTCCCTCCACCAGTGCACTTTCATGCTGTAAAGGATTACATATTGCTCATGTTTGTCAATACGTGTACTTTTTGTATTAAAATAATTCATATCTGAAATTTCTGGAATATACAGCTTTGAAAATTTTTGAAATCACTCTGTTTTCATTGCTGGAAAACACTGCCCATATCTATAATGTCTGGTTTCACTTCCTGCACCAGCAGTTCTAGTTCCTCCATTTTGTTAAGGGAATAATGTCTGCTTATTATTTAAAGAAGTTATCCAGACACTTGAGTTTAAACACATTGGATTAGATAAAACAATAAAACAAGTTTATTAACTACAAAGATTTTAAGTGAGTATGAGTGAAGAGGCATTAAAGTCAGAAATGGTTACAAGAAAAATAAAGATAAAACGTTTACCAGTGTCTACTTAAGAAACTATCTTAGTTGCAAAGCAAACTTTTTCTCACCACATGGTCTAGCAGATTACTGACCAAATTGTCAGGTCAGGACTCCTCCCCTAGAATCCAATGGCTGTTTCCTTTTGTCTTCTCAGGTGCGGAGAATGATGTGGGCAGTGGGAGAGAGGGATGTCTTGGGGTGTTTGCTACTGCTTTTTATAGTTTGTCTTCCTCTTGAAAACATTTCCAGCTGGGAGGAAGGCAACAAGCAGTCATTGTGAAAGGAAACGCCATATTGTTTATTTGCTAAAAAGTAGATTTTTGCCCCTGCCCCCTTTCTTGCCAAAGAATGGCCACTTAGCAGGTAATGGTCCATCAGCCTTATTTACATCTGGCTGAGGCATCTACTTGCCCCTTGTCTCTGAGGAACTAGTTTGGCCACTCTCCAGACTTACCTGGAAAACCTACTTTTAGTCATGATCTCCGTTTATGTTCATAACTTTACATATAATGCTGCTATGTGCATTTTGCAAGGATATTGATCAGCAAGTTGAGTTTTTAAATGATGCCACAAAGGCATACCTTGTACAAACATTATTACAATAATGTGTAGGGTGTGAACGCGGGTATATTCTGTCACAATTGTAATATCCTATTATTTCTTAGACTTTCACGTCTCATGAAAAATTTATTGGATAACAAGAATTCTGGGTCAATGTATGCAGATTTTTCTGTGGTATGCGAGATAATCAGCTTTATGCTTTTTTGTCCTGTCTTTGGTACATAACGTGGGTTGCCTCTTTTCTCCATAACTTCTTGAAAGTCTGAATATAGTGTTTTTTGGAAGTAGGCTGACGACATTGCATCACCAACCGAAGGGTCAAATCCAGATGTAATCATTGCTGTGGGTGGTTCCAGAAAGGCTGTCAGATCTCAAAAATCCTTTACACAATAACTTGCTGTGGGGTGTTGATCCTTAACTTGCTGTGGGGTGTCGATCCTTCTACTACTGTTCAAACCAAGTGCATTTGATGCTGCAGTATTCTACAGGTTGGCCCAGTAGCTGGCCCAGCTGTCTGCATTGGAAAGAGATCTTGTTGGTGGATGAGGCCCCCCGCTCTTCTCTTGTTCACCTGACCTAGCTGTGTTAACTATGTTCAGTGGCTCCGATGCGCTTGGATACTCGGATGGCAGTAGACAGTTGCATTGTTAGCTTTGATGGTGGGAAGCCACCTGCTTTCCTATTTGATAGCTCAACTTCTTAGAGGCTGTGCAGCAAAGCTTATCCAACAGGTTCTATAGTTAGTCTACTCTTTAGTGTTCTTAGGATAGTAAGTTTAACTGTTATAGTAAAAAAAAAAAACAATTATTTTTTTTACTTGTTTTCCCTGTTTGGGGTTTCTTTTTCTATTCCCAGTACCAAGGTATGCCCCAGTCACCAGGTTTCAAGCTGTGTGTTTCTTGCTCCAGATCTATGCCGGTGAGCATGCCACACAATAGCTGCCTGAAGTGCTTGGGAGAAGCACACATGAAGGACCAGTGCCAGATTTGCGGGGAGTTCAGGCCTAGGACGAAGGTGGATAGGGAGACTAGGCTGAAATTCTCATTGATGGCGGCGGCACTCAAGCTACCATTGGAGCTGTTCTGGTCTGACTCGGTGCTAAGTGCTGCAGTTTTAGTGAGAAGTGCCCCTCTAGCTTTAGTGGAATCCTGGCACTGTTCTCCCTCACCCATACTGAGGAAGAAATATTAAGCTGCAGAGAGGCACTGCTCAGGGGATGGTCTCCATCGTCTAAGTCTGGTAAGATGGTCGAGAAGGAGTAAAGTACAGTGTACCTGAAACCTATGGACTACTGCTCCTAACCAGTGCCTAAGTCAGCACAGTCTGCTCCAGCGCCACAGGGGTCACTGAGCCTGGTGCCTGAAGCTGCACTGTCAACTTCTTCAGCAAAGCAACAAGAGACCATCTCAGTGCCAGCTAGCCTGGAGGTGTTTGAAGTGGCAAGAAACCTGCTCTGCCTCTTGGTGCCAGTGTCGTCTTCCTGAAAGAAGTCCAATCCCTTGGCACTGGTACCATTTCTGCCAGCGATTCAACTTCCAGTACTGCAGTTGCCTGCTTCCTGGACAGATGTCTACCATGTACCATCCAAGGGGAAGCCTGCTATGATAGCGTCATTCTGCCCTTTACCAGGCTTCTGGCACCGGTACTGGATCAGCCCTACCATGGTCAGGGACCATTTTGGAATTTGTGGAGTTTGCCCTCAGCTTCCAGATCTTCCCCACACTGTAAATACTTAGATTTAGCCCTTCTAGATGAGGGCACCTTTTACTCACGGGCTCTGCACCCCTTCTCCTCTTAAAATTTATTAGTTGTTGTTAGAGAGTGGCTGCAGACTTAGGTGTACAGGTCAAAGAGGTCAGGGAGTCCTCATAGTGCCTGGCTGACATTTTACCATCAGTGGGTCCCTCCAGGGTCACTATGTCAATTAATGAGTCGATACTAGAGCTGATGAAGGCTTTATGGTAGACTACATCCTCTTTGCCTTCTACCTCTGAAAGGGCAGAAAGAAAGTACTATGTACCCTTCCAAGGGTTTGAGTAACTTTATACTCACACACCTAGTTAATTTTTTTGATTCCTTTTTCACTCTGAAGTAATTACATGAACATAACATTTTGAAAGACTTTGGTAGTAGATATATTACTCTAATTTCAAATGGTGTATGGACAACTTAGGGCTTGTCTCCATTTACTGTGGATCGATTTAGCGGGTCTAATGAAGACCACCTAAATTGACTGCCGATTGCTCTCCCCTCGACTGCAGTAGTCCACCGGAACAGAAACGTAAGGTAAGTCGACGCGAGAGTTTCTCCCATCGACCCAGCATGGTGTAGACACTGCTATAAGTTGACCTAAGATACGTCGACTCTAGCTACGTTACTCACGTAGCTGGAGCTGTGTAACTTACGTCGACTTAGCCCCGTAGTGTAGACCTGCCCTTAAGAAGGAAGAACATCAAGGCTCTTCAGGAAACCAATAAGAGTTACAGAACAGCCTAGAAGCTTAAAGGGGAAGGAGAATGGGTATTGTTACCAGTAATTGGAGAGCAGTATATGATGCTAGTGTGCAAAATCAACTGTCTATAGATGTTGGAGAAGGGTTTGCATGGAGTTGTGTGTTGTCTAGATGATGGTCAGGATATCTGAAATGGCTCTGTATAAAGCTGGGTACCTTTTTTTTCTATCGTGTGCTGAATTTGCAAGATGGTGGTTTCTCATTTTAACTGTATTACATTTAAAAGCTGCTGATCAGTATTGCAGATAACGAGTGTTTAGTGACTACCAAACATCAGTTTGTGAATTGATCTATGTCAACATAACTAGAAAAAGTGGGAGGGAATAAGTGGTGAAAGCAGAATTATTCTGAAGAAAAGTATAAACACTGAGAGTTAAGTAACGAGAAGGAAGGGATTCAGGGTCATCTCAAAGTATGAGCTTCATTGAAGAACAGTCTCCATTTCTTGGCTTTAGTTGTTTAACAGAATAAATCAGACATTTTGGGCATGTCAAAAACTTGGTTAAGGATGTTTTAACATTCTTCTATGCTAACATAGTTGCTTTCAGTGTAAAAGCCATTTTAGAAATAACTGAAGCACTTCACCATGGACCCGACAGATTAGGTAAAATACTCCTCCATAGGAATTTATTTTAGTACTCCTCTTATCCTTCCCTTCTTGTTTTAAGTGGATTTTTTTTTTTTTTTTGGGCCCTAAACATATATTGTGAAGGAAGTTACCTCATATTTTGACCTTGGTCCTGTGTGTGTGTGTGTGTGTGTGTGAGTTCTTTTTGAGAACTCTTTTTAAATCCCCTCATTTAAACAAGACACTCAACCTTATAGTTGATTTAGACTGGGTTCATTTAAATCAACATTTTCCCTTAACTGGGCACTCTTCAAGGAGGAGGCAGCTGAGTGCACGTCTTAGTATTTCTAGCCCCTTCTATTCTAAGGACCAGCAATCAAACCTAAGTTGCCCACATGACAGTTCAGAGATATGTTAGGCCATTTGACTGTTCATTAACTTGCTTGTTTGAGAAATGTGATATATAACTGCATATATGTATTTAAACTACAATACAAATAGTATGCATTTGCACTGGTAACTTGTAATGTAGCTATACAGTCAGTACCAGGTTTACAATGCTGCCAATGGTGCCGTGAGAACGGGCCCTGGTGCCTGCACCCCTTCCACTTGTCTTCTTCCCCCCTGAGGTCATGCCTTCTGCTTGCTCCTCTCTGCCCCCTCATCCCCATACGAATGGCGGGTGGGGTCTCGGGAGGTGGGGCCCAAAAAAGATTAATCCTGTCCTGTATGCAGTATGTAATGTTATGCTGGAAGGTGTTAATAGCGGCTATCAAGAGGATCTTTGATGTCTAGAAAATCTCAGATCTGGTTAAAGCTGATGACTGTGCGAACCACATTTACCTCCTGCTAGAAGGGGCAATTACTTACTCCTTTAAGTAGCAATAGCTGGAAACAATAGGAGACTACTTACATGGTGAATCTTCAGCAGGGCTAAGTTGTGTGGTCTGAGGGGTTTCCCTGGGACTGGTGAAAAATGCAGTTCAGAGGTTAGTTTTGCAAGCAAGCCAGCAGACATCAAGAGAAGCTAGTCATGAATGTGGCTTTGAAAGACTGCTGAGAAAGAGAGCACCTTAGGCACTGAATTGTCTGTAGGAGCATACTTGGGAAAGTGATCAAGGAAACTGCCCACTGTTTTTCTTCTGATTTCTGGGAAACAGGACATTATGTGCAGTTTTTGTAAATAAAGAGTGTTGTTCCAAAGAATATACCTGACTCGTAACACCCCTTTCTCCTAACAGAAACAATCCTGCAAGGTCCAAAATGTTGGCTAACTGCTCCAGCCAGCCGGAGCAACATTCTTGCCCTTTAACCATTGAGGTGATATATTTAGATATCTGCACTGCATCTAAGAACATAAGAGCTGCCATACTGGGTCAGACATTGGGTCCATCTTGCCCAATATCCTGTCTCCAGCAGTGGCCTGTACCATGCTTCAGGAGGAGTGTACAGACCAGGGCAGTTATGGGGTGTTATCCACCGATCTTCCACTCCTGGCTTCTGATAGTCTGAGGTTTAGGGTCGCTCCGAGCATGGGTTTGCATCCCTGACCATCTTGATTAATGGCCATTGATGACCTATTCTCCATGAACTTATCCAGGTTGTTTTTTTTTTTTTTTAACTATACAATATCCCACGGTGGTGAATTCCACAGGCTAGTTGTGCAATGTGCGGAAAAAGTACTTCTTGTTTGTATTAAACCTGCTGCTTATTAATTTCGTCAGGTGACCCCTGCTTTTTGTATTGTGGAAAAAGGTAAATAACAGTTTTCTCTTCATTTTTTTCCCACATTGTTCATGATTTTATGGACCTCTATCGTATCGTCCCTTAGTCATCTATTTTCTAATAGACCTAATCTTTTGTCTCTCCTCATGAAGAAGCTATTCCATACCCTAGATCATATTTTCCAGTTCCACTATATCCTTTTTGAGATGGGGTGACCAGAACTGGACACAGTATTCAAGGTGTGGGAATACCATGGATTTATATAGTGGCATTATATTTTCTCACATTTTCTATCATTTTCTAACATATTGTTACCCTTTTTGACCACTGCTGTGTATTGAGGGGATATTTTCAGAGAACTAGCCATAGTGACTCCAAGATCTTTCTTGGGTGGTAATAGCTAATTCAGAATGCATCATTGTATATGTATAGTTTGGAAAAAATAATCCTATGTACATTACTTTGCACTTATCATCACTGAATTTCTTCTCCCATTTTGTTGCCTAGTCACCCAGTATAGTGAGAGCCCTCTGTAACTCCTGACAGTCTGCTTTGTACTGCTTTGAATATATTGAACAGCACAGGTCCCAGTACAGACCGTTGGGGGACCCCGCTGTTCACCTCGCTGCATTATGAAAACTAACCATTTGTTCCTACCCTTTGTTTCCTGTCTTTTAACCAGTTACTGATACATGAGAGGACCTTCCCACTTATCCCATGGCAACTTAGTTTCCTTGAGAGTCTTTGGTGAGGGAACTTCGGCATAGGCTTTCTGAAAATCCAAGTACACTATATTAACTGGATCATCCTTATCCACATGCTTGTTCACTCCCTCAAAAATTCTAATAGCTTGGTGAGGCATGACTTCCCTTTGCAAAAGCCTCATTGACTCATCAGACACAAACATGTTTTGGTGAAAATTCTGTTCTTTTCTATAGTTTCTACCAGTCTGAAGTTAGACTCACCAGTCTGTAATTGCCAAAATCTCCTCTTGAGCCTTTTTCAAAAATCAGCATTACATTAGCTACCTTTTGGTTATCTGGTACAGAGGATGATTTCAGTGATAAGTTACATACTACAGTTAATAGTTCTGCAATTTCAATATCAGAGTTCCTTCAGGACTCTTGGCTGAGTGCCATTTGGTCCTGGTGACTTATTACTGTTTATCATTTTGTTCCAAAACCTCTTCTACTGGCACATTAATTTGGGACAGTACTTCAGATTTGTCACCGCAGAAGAATAGCTCTCATGTGGGTATGTCCCCCACATCCTCTACAGCAAAGACCAATGCAAAGAATTAACTTATCTTCTCTGCAATGGCCTTGTCTTCCTTGAGTGTTCTTGAACACCTTTTTCTGACTATACTGGAAGTATGACAGGAGATGCTGGATGTAGCTTAATTAGGCCGCAACTTTATTTGTCAATGTCTGGGAGTATCCTGCAGATAAATATGTACAGTGCTGGTAATTTGAGGGGGGGGAGGGCAGAGGGGTGCTGCTGTCAGCCCTTCCACTATACTCATCCTGGTCCCCAGCCAGCCTGCTGCTGCCCTCCATTTTGAATGAGGGTTAAGGGGAGGCTATAAGGGACCAGGGAGTTGACTCCCTGCCATAGGAGCCCTGAAGCATCATGTTTGTGTTCCTTTAAATAAAAACAAAAACAACTCTCCCCCCCACCCCCCAAACCTCCTTTAAATTGTTTACCAGTCCACTTTTTCTGATTACTATATCCCTTCCCTTTGGAATACATACACTGGACATCTGCCACAAGGAGGCACTAGCAGTTACTGTGGCTACCTCTTCCCCCATACCTAGGTCTGGGTTCCCAGACATCTACTATTGTCTTCTTTAATATTGGCCAAAAATGCATCAGCTCCAAACTGACAGGTAGACCTCATCTTCCCTGAATAATACTGGTGCTATGTCTGAATGAGAAATTTACTTAGCCAAATTCATAGATGGCATGGGGGCATATCTCCCTGTTCACATATCTCCTAGCCTTGTCAACCCAAGGGAGCGTTCACACCCTTGTGTTGCAGCATGTCCTACCAAATAATTTTTACTCCTGGAAAAAGTTCCAGGATCTGCCCCAAGTCCTTCTTAATTCTGAGCATTAAGTCCACCCCTTGACATGTTCTCAAATCACTTCCCCTGAGGAGAACCACAATCAAATCTGGGACTTGCTCATGGGCCACCATGGTGTACAGAAGTGGCATCAGCTGGTTGCATAATATGCCCTTTCTCTCATGCCAGCTCAGAACTTGCTTCACCGTTGAGGCCTAGCTGCAAACTTCCAGACAACGTGGAAGTCCGCCTGTCGGCCCAGAAAACTATACTGTGCCCACAGATCCACGATACCATCTGCCTGTCGTGTCTGCCAGCATCTGGAATTAATGCTGGGGAAAATTAACACTGATTTCTCACCTGGAGTCTCATGTACATTCTGTATAGTTCAGAATGCCAGTGCCCAGTTGCCTGGATTACACTAGCTCCCCAGACCTAGCTGGGCTGCTGCTGTTGCTGCCCTGATCCTGAATGAGCGGGAACTGATTTTGTGTGCTGGCAGCTCCAACCTTGTCAGTTCTGGTCTTAAAACTGTAACAAACTGGTATGTTGTGAGGGGACTTTAATCACCATGATCAAGAGGGGCCCATACCCCAAGAAAGGGCTAGATAATAAGACAGAAAATATCATATTGCCTCTATATAAATCCATGGTATGCCCACACCTTGAATACTGCGTGCAGATGTGGTCGCCCCATCTCAAAAAAGAGATATTGGAAAAGGTTCAGAAAAGGGCAACAAAAATGATTAGGAGTATAGAACAGCTTCCATATGAGGAGAGATTAATAAGACTAGGACTTTTCAGCTTGGAAAAGAGGAGACTAACGGGGGATATGATAAAGGTCTATAAAATCATGAGTGGTATAGAGAAAGTAAATAAGGAAGTGTTATTTTCTCCTCCTTGTAATGCAATACAAATGAAATTAATAGGTAGCAGGTTTAAAACAAACACAAGAGTATTTTTTCACTCAATGCACTGTCAACCTCTGGAACTCCTTGCCCAGAGGGTGTTGTGAAGGCTAGTACTATAACAGGGTTCAAAAGGGAGCTAGATAGATTCATGAAAGATAGCCATTGATGGACCTATTAGCCAGGATGGGCAGGAATGGTGTCCCTAGCCTCTGTTTGCCAGAAGCTGGGATTGGGTGACAGGGCATGGATCACTTGATGATGACCTGTCCATTCCCTTTGGGGCACCTGCCATTGGCCACTGTCAGAGGACAGGATACTGGGCTTGATGGACCTTTTGGTCTGACCCAGTATGGCCGTTCTTATACCTCCCTGCCCTTTTTGCCAAGTAGGCCCTCCACAGGGAAGATCCTGGACTTGCTACCCTTCTAAAATAATGGATTCTTTCCAGCCTCCTTGATCCATCTCTGACCTCCTCAAGGTTAATGTCACCGATTGCCCCTTGCAATATATATCCTTCAATTCCAAAGCCCATCCAGAAGAATCCCTACAGGACCCAGGTACTAGTTCGCTGATCCTAAGAGCTTAAAAAAATACTACTAGAAATGCAGCCCTAAACAAGGCCACCGCTTGTCCACGCTTGACATATGGGCTCTGGGCGCTGCACCCGATCCCTAAGCATATTAAAAGCGGTGGGATGACACCTGGGGCTGGTGTTTCCAATCAGTCTGCTAGAAACCGCAGAATTAAAAATCCGCTACAAGGATCTGGGCAATCATTCAGCCTACTGACAAATGTAAGGCCTAGTAGGTGAGTGGAGATTGTTGATGACGCCAGTTGCCAGGTGGCTAATAACACCTTATACTACAGCACCCTTTCCTTGCAATGGGCCATATAGATGACAGGCCCTCCCGCTCCTGAAATTGCACAAAATTGTTAAAACGTCTCTAATAGCTTTGCAGTGTTCACAGAGCCACTGAGCTCTGCGCTACGCTGACAGGCATAATATGCCAAAGTTCTATAGTGCTAGTGGCATCTATTTGGGTTCCTTGCCAGCTCCTGAAATCTGTCCAACTGAAAACGAGACGATGCATCTGCTGTGCCATTATCAACCCTGGGAACATGTTTGGAAGAGGAAACGGGTGTTAATGCTTAAATATTATAGTACAGATGCCCTCACCAGCCTCATAACTTGAGTGTGATCTGCAGGGCAGGCGATTGATAACATGTACCGCCACCGTGTTGTCACACCATAAGCGCACCCTGTTGTTAACAAACTGTTCCCAAATGGCCACTGCCACCAAAATTGGAAAAAATTCCAGAAATGTTAAATTCTGCTCTGTCCCTTTTTCTGTCTAGATCAGTGGTCTCCAATCTCTGTAAGCACAGGATCACTGTTTGAATTTAAGTGCAACACAGGATCTATCTCAAAGAAGATGTAGAAATAACAGTAATCACACAAACCCAAACACTGTTGCCCCACCCCTGCCCTTCCCCTTCTCTGCGGCCCCGCCCCACTCACTCCATCCCCCTTCCGTCTGTCGCTTGCTCTCCCCAACCCTCACTCACTCTCACTAGGCTGGGACAGGGGATTGAGGTGTTGGCTCTGGGCTGGGGCCGAGGGGTTTGGAGTGTGGGAGGGGCTCCTGGCTGAGCCTGGGGCAGGGGGTTGGGGTGCAGGAGAGGGTTCAGGGTGCGGGCTCTGGGAGGGAGTTGGGGCCAGAGGTTGGGGTGCAAGAGGGGGTGTAGGCTCTGGGGGGGAATTTGGGTGGGGGGGGGGGCTCGGGGTTGGAGGGGGACGTTGGGGTGTGGGTTCCAGCCGGTCGCCGGCACAATGGGGCTAAGGCCGCCGCTCCCGGAAGTGGACAGCATGTCCGGCAGCGGCTCTTGGAGAGAGGGGTGGAATGGCAGGTGGCTCCGCCCGCTGCCCCCATCCGCAGGCATGGTCCACGCAGTTCCCATTGGCCATGGTTCCCTGTTCCCGGCCAAGGGGAGCTGCGGGGGCGGTGCCTGCAGGTGAGGGCAGTTCCTGCCTCCATGTGGGGCCAGGGCAGGCAGGGAGCCTGCTTTAGCCCCGCTGTGCCACTGGACTGTTAGCGGACGATCTACTGGTTTGGCCGCAGCAGGGTTGGCAATCCTAGACTGAGACTGAGATTGACTGTCAGAGGCTCCATGATTGACCAGTCAGTTGTGATCTACTGGTTGGTGACCACTGATCTAGATGGAGAGCCACTTCTGTCTGCACAACCTGCCTTGGTAAAATACTCCCAAATTTGTACCTCTTAAGTATCACAGTGGATCTTTAAATCAGCCTTGAATATCCATTCCTCCCTCCACAATGACACTCCATTAAAATGGATCTAACTGTTCCCACATCCTCAAATTCCTCCTTTGTCTCGCTAGTAACTCATAAAATGAGATCTAGCTATGCCTGTGGTGGCCGCTGCAAGCCGAATGCAGAATGCCCACCTTTGGGCTGCTGCTTGACAAACGCAGTTAAGATGCCCAATAATAGATTGTAGCTCATTGAATGTAATTTTCCAAGCTGCTGTACCTCTCCTAATCAAGCCCAGTAGCTGCTGAAGCTTACCCTGAGGGAGTTGTGATATACCTGCTATTGTATCTGGCTCAATACCGAGCTATCAGTGTAAGGCCTCTATTTTTTCCCTGGTAGAAGTACCCCCGTTTTTTAGCCAAGGCTTGAAAGACGTCCATCAGGCTAACACACACTTGTCTGAATTTGCCTTGCCCATGACAAAATGTCATGTTAAGTAATGCCCTACATGCTGCAAAGCAGTTTTTTGCATTGCTTCTAAGTTTCTCAAATACTGAACAGGATATTGTCCATCCTATTGGCATAGCTTTTTAAAAATAATTGCCCTTCGAAAGAGAAACCCAAAAGGTTAAAGTCAGAAGGATGCATTGGCAGGAGTGTGACTTGATATCACATTTGATCATGAGTGCCTCTGGGCCACAAGACCTAACTGTGCACAGCCTCCTCAACGGAGGAATAGCGCATGCAACACAAGGCTGGGTCTATTCCATCATTAACTGAGCTACCCTATGGGTATGACAGGTGGTAAATTAAGCAATATTCACCCAGAGCTGCCTTAGGGACCAAGCCTAGGGGAGAAATCTGCAAGTTCCATATTGATAAATGATTGAATGGCTCTGCTACTCTATTCTCCTTTAATTCTTGTGTAATCTAATATAGAATCATAGAATATCAGGGTTGGAAGGGACCTCAGGAGGGATTGCCCCTCAAAGCAGGACCAATCCCCAGACAGATTTTTGCCCCAGATCCCTAAATGGGCCCTTCAAGAATTGAACTCACAACCCTGGGTTTAGCAGGCCAATGCTCAAACCACTGAGCTATCCCTTCCCCTTTCCCTTCCCCACTAAGGACGTCAGATTTTTTGACATCACATGACTTCTTTCCCCAGGAAGCGGGTCCTAAACCCCGCAGTAAACCCACCTCATAAATGTGTTTCACCTGTCTTTTTAGGGTAATCCAAAGGCGCACCCTTAACATCTCCAGTTTAACTGAAAATGGTGATCTTGTACAGCTCATTTTCAGCTCTCCCCTTCCCTTCTTGTGCCTTGGCCCCCATGCCCTGCTCCTGCCCGAGGGGTCTGTGGGCAGCACCTGACTTATCCCTCATTCTTTTTCCCCCAATGTGGCCTTTCCTGCCTGCTCTAGCAATTGTGGGCTGTTTGGGCAAGCATGCCTACATTTGCAGATGTTACAAAAACACCCACTTTCATTAAATGTCCAGCATTATCAGCTTCTGGCAGGTGTGCTGTGGAATGCACAGGTCCCTGTGGTGTCATCCACTCTAATCATGGTGTATGATGATGTAGTATTTCACACTGGATCACAGTTTGTGTTGCTGCCCTCAATTTAAGCTGTTCATCATAGTTAAATCAAGCCATGCTGCCGAATGTATTATGCCCTCCTGATTACAGTAAAAGCTGTGTTATCCGGCACTTTACCAACAGGAAAGCTCTATAAACCGGCATTTCTGATCTTCATTGAAAGTCCGGTTTATAGTTCGGTTGGTGCGGGGCCGGCAGGCTCCTTACCTGGCTCTGCGTGGCTCCCTGGAAGTTGTGACATGTCCCTGCCGTTCCTAGGTGGAGGAACAGCCACGAGTGGTTCGGAGTGCGGAAGGTGGTGCGGGGCGCAGGCTCTGGGAGGGAATTTGGTGCGGGAGGGGATAGGTAGTAGGGGCGTGGGAAGCATTCTGAGGTGCCAGATCTGGGCAGTGCTCACCTTGGGCGTCTCCCTGCAAGTGGCGACCTTCTCCCTGCTGCTCTTGGGGGGAGGTAGTTCCTGGAGCAGCAATTCTGTCCCATGAATTCACATTCCCTATCAGTGTGAGAGTTGTAGAGAACTCAGCTATCTCCTCCCGCTCCTGATTAAGGGTTCCTGCCCCCTGGCGAGGGGTCTGCCCTTCCGGACTATTGCCTGTCTCCCATTATTACCATCTCCAGTCCCCCCCACCCATGAAAGCTCCCAGCTGCTCCAATAACTGAAGGTTAGCTTGCAACAGCTGTGTAATGCCACTGACTTCTGTAGGTGAGTTTACCCCAGATATCCCTGACACAGCTCCTAGGACACTTCCCCCTGTCCCCCCTCCACCTATCTTAGATCTGTTACCCTACTCGGTTTGGTGTCTCCTGATCTTCGGGGGGAAGGGTAAGTGACCATTCTCCCCTCCCCCTATATGTCCCCTGAGAGGAGAAGTGGGCAAGTTCCCCAAACCCTGCTGAGGTCCCTCCCACAGTCATGATTTGCAGCATTGGATGGAAAAGGACTCCCTTTCACACCCCGCCCCTGCAACCTCCCACTGGTGCTGATTAAAGTCATCCCTGCTAGCCATGTAGCTCTGCTGTCCTGCAATCTGTTCAAATGTCCTGGCTCTAGGTGATCCACTACACCTTGTAAGTCTTGTGGTGGCCCCACTGCCTGTTTGACAGGCTTCCTGCTTCGGATATACTTAAAAATGTTTTTTACTATTACTTTCTTTGTGTTTAGCAAGTTGCTTCTCAAATTCTTTCTTGGCTTGACTTACATTTTTCTGTTTTACTTGCCAGAGTTTGTGCTCCTTATTTTCTTCATTAGGATTTGACTTCCAAATTTTAAAGGATGCTTTTTTTGCCTCCAATGACCTCCATCACTCTGCTATTTAGCCGTGGTGGCATTTTTTTGGTCCTCTTACTGTCTAATTTTGGTTGTACGTTTAGTACAATGAATGTGTATATAATTACATATAGACATCATGCATAAAATTAGAGTAACCACCTCTTGTATGGGTTTACTTTTGACACTGAAACAGAGACAGTTGTTGCCTGTTAAATTGTTTGTCATGTTGTCCATAGAATATGAAAGCAAGTAATCTAAGTAGACTGATGTGAAATACCAATAATTGGAAACAAAATCTATACCAATAAAAACAATCTGTAGTAGGCTTACCATCTGTTTCTATTATGTTGAAAAATCCTTACCCTTCAATGCAATTTTTAACAGTGACTTATGGATTTCTAGGTAAAAATGGTCACCACGTTGTCTAGTGAAATGTGAAACCTAGCACCTGTGGCAGCTAAATCAGCATTTGTTTCTTTCTCATCTCACTCTTTATGACAGTAGTGCTGTGAATTTGAGGACAGAGTTTGACCTTGGTTCTAGGTTAGAAAGGTACTCTACGGCAAATAAATGGATGGATCTCTTTTTCAAAAATAGCTTAACTGGTTCAATTTTTTATTTCTTTAGATGACAGCATTGAATGCCAGACTGGATCAAAGAAGGAAGAACAAAATGACAAAGAAAAGAAAGATGAAGAGGAAACTCCACTACCTACTTATAGGGCCAAATCGATTGTTGAGAGTTGGGTGTGGGGTAAACAACCAGGTATTATGAATGTTTCAGTAATTCTTTTTATGGCATTAAGTACTTGAAACAATTAGAACTAATTGGATCAAATGCATAAGTTGAGTGCATTTGTCACATTAGCTGAATACTTCTGCTAGGCTAAATGATCAGTAGCAAAATAGTTAACAGTGTTGACATTTAAATTTGTCATCTTTAGGTTTTGGTGTTAACTTCATTAACATGAACAAGGAGAGTTCACACCCCTCTGAGCTTTTGTTTCAGGTGTGTCCAGAGAGTTGGACAGACTTTACTACATCAGTGTACTATTGTACCTTGCACTATGAAGTTAGATTGTTTCGTGTCAACCTATTTGTGCAAGTCTCTACATTTAAATTGGTCTCCAACAGACGTAAGCACCCTGTTATGGTGATTGCAGTAAAATCGCTCCCTGAACGGTGGAGAGCCATGGCTGACCTACTGAGGTCAATGCAGTGGAAGTATAGATGCTGTATGACCTGTGTTAACCCCAATAGTTCTCCAGGAGCTGTCCCACATGCCCCATTCCCTTTAAATGCTCTGCCCAGGGAACGTGGAGACCAGAGGCTACCCCCTTCTTTAATCTCCCCCACATATTTTTTGAAATGCCTTTTCCTGATTGCCCACCTCGCAGCTCTCCCTTGCTGTGTGTAACTGACCATGCTAGTTGCACACACTAGATGGGTTCCCCTGCCTGGACTAAACAGGAGGTATTAGATCTCTTGGGCCTGTGAGGAGAAGATGCTGTGCAGGCACAACTACTGATGAGCTGTAGAAACGTGGATATCTATGAGCAAATTGCATAGAGGATGCTGGCAAGGGGGTATGAGAAGTTTCAGCAGCAGTACCTCATGAAAGCGAATGAACTATGGCAGGAAGACCAATTTTCAACCTGGTGCTGAGTTGTGGACCAGCTGCTTTTACAATGAACTGCATGCCATTCTTGGTGGAGACTCTACCAGCGCCCCACAGACTGCTCTGGATATTTCAGAAGAGCCTAAGACACAGACCCCTGCCATGAACAGCCAGGAGGATGAGGAAGAAAAGGAGGGAGGAGACTCACCAGTATGTCCAGTGATGTCACAAGCCATGACCTCTTTGAAACTTCACCACCATGTAACTAAATCCATCAGCCCAGCAATGACGATGCTGATGAAGAGAAAGAGACCTTGGGTAAGTGTGTGTATGCATTTTCCCTTACAATCTTTAAATATAAAGGTGGCACCTGGTACATCGCCACTTGTCATGACACAGGTGTTGATTTTTCATCGTTTTACTCACATGGGAAGAGGTAGCATTACAACAAACAGAGGTGGATGTGGTATGTGCTTTTCATTCCCCTGTTGGGTTATGGAGGGGGCAACGGGGAGCAGATTGTTTATGTACATAGGGATGCCCCTTGTAGCCTCCTGAGAGAGCTCAATGAAACTTTCATGGAGATACTCTTCAATCCTTTCCCAAAGGTTTCAAGGGATGGCCGATTTTCTTTCTTTCTCTGTGGTAGGATACTTTTCCCAGGCCACCCTTGTGGTGAGTTTGGCTGGCACCATTGCAGTAAACAGGCTAGCAGAAACTGAGCCCTTTGCTGTTGTTACCCACAGGAATGAGATCTGCTAAAATCACCGTAATCTGGAACATTCATGCCAATATTCAGTGCCATTTTCCTATATCTAGGGCCCTACCAAATTCACGGGCATGAAAAACACGTCACGGACCGTGAAATCTGGTCTTTTGGGTGCTTTTACCCTATACTATTCTGATTTCACAGGGGAGACCAGTGTTTCTCAAATTGAGGGTCCTGACCAAAAAGGGAATTGTAGGGGATCACAAGGTTATTTTAGGGGGGTTGTGGTATTGCCACCCTTCTATGTTGCCTTCAGAGCTAGGCAGCCAGAGAGCGGCGGCTGTTGTCCGGGCGCCCAGCACTGAAGGCAGCGTCAGCGGGGCGCCCCCCCCCCCCCCCCCCAGCAGCAGTGCAGAAGTAAGGGTGGCAATCCCATACCATGCCACCCTTACTTTTGTGCTGCTGTCTTCAGAGCTGGGCAGCTGGAGAGTGGCGGCTGTTGACTGAGGGCTTGCTTCTGCTTCTGCGCTGCTGCTGCTGGTGGTTCTGCCTTCAGAGCTGGGATCCAGGCTAGCAGCCGCCACTCTCCAGCTGCCCAGCTCTGAAGGCAGCAGCAGCTCAGAAGTAAGGGTAGCAGTACCGCAACCCCCCCCCCGCCCCCCACAATAACCTTGTGACCCCTTCCCCCCACAACTCCTTTTTGGGTCAGGATCCCTGCAATTATAGCACCATGACATTTCAGATTTAAATAGATGAAATCATGAAATTTATTATTTTAAAAATTCTATGATTGTGAAATTGACCAAAATGGACCGTGAATTTGGTAGGGCCCTACCTATACCCATAGACTAGAGACCCCAAAATTTTGTTTCATTCAACTATAATTTCTTGTTTCTGGTGGGCTGTACTCACTGTAGCTGGAACTGGAGAGCAGTGCTGTGCGGCGGTGCTTCAAAGCTGAAGTGGCAATAAGTATGTCTTACTAAATGTTGTTACGGGAATAAAGGAAGGGAGTTTTGAAGCTGATCTTTTCCTTTCTGTTGTGACTGTAAGTCCAATGATACCTTTTTTTTTTTTTTTTTTTTTTTATATCAGCAGCAACTGCTTTTTCAGCCTTGTGGGGTGCCCCCTGATGAGGAGACAGAGGAGGACATGTTTAGTGAAATCCTGCAAGCCAGTGCTGCATCTGACTGAGCAAAAGACCTTGAGAGCCCTCATGGCAGACAACAAGGAGAAGGACAGAGCAGACAGAAGAGAGGCCCAAGAAAAGGAGAGGGAGATGTACCAGGACATGATGGATCTTCTCAAGCAGCAAACACAAATGCTGTAGGTCCAAGTTGACCTACAGGTCCAAATACTCAGACTCCTCAACCTATTGCAGTCCTTAGAGAACTCTGTGGTAGCAGCTCCTTACTCCCCCCGTGTTCTGCACTCCTCCCTCTCTAAGCCTGGGGAAAACGACAGCTTCACATACACTGATGTGTGAGAACCATGGTTGGTGTATGTTAAGCTACAACAGATTATGTGCACTGAAATGGATAGAAATGTTTGCTCCCTTTCCAATTTCATTCCCCCATTAATTTATGTTTACAGTTTATATTGCATTGCTGCTTGTTTTGCACATTGTTTTTGCCAGTCAATAAATTTTCATTTTTTGAAAATAAAATGATCTTTATTAGTTCACACCATTTATTGTTGAAGGCACAAAGGTATTCAGAGCACCCAGTACTTGTAAATGTAGAGCACCACAGAATTCATAGGTTCAAGAAAACACCCAGTCATATTTATAAATGTAAAGCAAGCACCACATAATTCATAGCTTTAGTAACAAATATCATCTAAAATGTTTATAAATGTACAGCAAGTGCTATGCAATTTGTAGCACAACCCAAAACTTCAGGCCTGGAGAATAATCCAGCACAGAACGCTACTACAGCTGACTATTAAAGTTTTCTTTCAAAACCACCCTCAACTGCTCAGCTCCATGTTGAACTCATGTGTTTGGTTGCTCAGTCAGCAGAGAGCTGCTCCACAACCGCCCTCCCGTGATATACAAATTTTGGCATCTATACACCGATGTAACTTGTATTGACCAAAGTTTGTAGACCATGGTCTTTGTCATCTAAAATGGGAGTAGGATCCTAAAGGAAGGAGAAAGAGGTAGAGGGGTATGTGTTTAAAATTTTCTTGGTGCGGTAGTGGACTAAAGAATGAGATCTTTCTAATCCATGCTTTAGTCCTCATTATAGCAGACTTCTCACTCTGCTATAATGTTAATATGTTACGGCTTGTTTACAAAATGGAGCTTTGCTAGAATAGCTGTTGTGCTTTAAAATCATACCCTACTTTAATGCAATTCAACTTTCAAGTGTAGACAAGTCTTTAGACTAAGGGTATGTCTACACTACGAGAGTAGTTCGATTTTAGTTAATTCGAATATTTGCAATCGATATTAGAAAGTCGAACGTGTGTGTCCACACCGAGGACAGTAATTCGACTTTGTCAGTCCACACTACCAGGGAAAGCGTCGACATTGGAAGCAGTGCACTGTGGGCAGCTATCCCACAGTTCCCGCAGTCCCCGCTGCCCATTGGAATTCTGGGTCGAGCCCCCAATGCCTTCTGGGGGAAAAAAATGTCTCGAGGGTGCTTTTGGGTAACTGTCGTCATCCAATCGTCACTCCCGCCCTCCCTCCCTCCTTGAAAGCGCCGGCGGGAAATCAGTTCGCGCACTTTTCTGGTCAGTGACAGCGCGGACGCCACAGCACCGCGAGCATGGATCCCGCTGCGACCATCGCTGCAGTTGTGGCCGTTGTCAACGCCTCGCAGCTCATCATCCACCTTTCACAGAGGCAGATAGAGAGAAATCAGGCGAGGAGGCTACGGCAGCGGGGTGAGGACCTGAACTCCGAGAGTAGCACACGCCTGTCAGAAACCACGACACCCAGCGCCGAGGACATCGTGTTTGCAATGGGGCATGTGGATTTTGTTGAACGGCGATTCTGGGCCCGGGAAACAAGCACGGACTGGTGGGACCGCATAGTGCTTCTGGTCTGGGATGAATCCCAGTGGCTGCGAAACTTTCGCATGCGGAAGGGGACTTTCCTGGAACTTTGTGACTTGCTGTCCCCTGCCCTGAAGCGCAAGGACACCCGCATGCGAGCAGCCCTGACTGGTATTTACTTGGAGAAGCTTACTGACTCGCTGTGATCTCAGCGAAACCAATATCCCCATCGTTATAGCAGCTTGCTGCGTGCTCCACAATCTCTGTGAGAGCAAGGGGGAGACCTTTATGGCGGGGTGGGAGGTTGAGGCAAATAGCCTGGCTGCTGATTACGCCCAGCCAGACAGCCGGGCGATTAGAAGATCCCAGCGGGACGCGCTGTGCATCCGGGAGGCTTTGAAAGCCAGTTCCAGGACTGAGCAGGGTACCCAGTGACTTTTAAGTTTGTGGACACAGAAGCTGAACTTGCCCCCGTTTCTTTACCCAGTTCCCCCCTTCACCCCCTTCCCAAAAAATAAAATCTGTTCTGTTTTGCTAATGAACACCGTTGTCTTCATTACTCTTTTCGCGGGAATGTTTTAAACCTGGGTTTAGTGTTGTGATGCTAATGATGCTTCTAAACTGCCCTCCCCTGCCACAAAGTCACAGAGCAACCCCGCCCCCCCCCCCCACAGAACATGAAAGCCATCTCCCAGACTGACCAGGGTAACTAGTCACTGCACTGTGTATGTGCCCTGCTGCTGGGCCTGCCCCCTGCTAAAGGTGACTGTCCTGTCTAATTACCAAGCCCCTTCCCCCCCCTTCAGACAGACTCTCCTCCAAAAGAAGAGGATGGAAACAGTAATGAACAGAAACGTATTTTTTATTAACAACCGCACATGGAACGGGGGGGGTGAAACTTGGACGGGGTCTTGTGTGAGGCGGGTAGGAAAGGACTTTTCAGATTTTGGGGAATGAGAGCCTTCTACTGCTATAGCTGTCCGCTGGGGTGAAGTGAAAGTTTTCACGGCCCCTGCCGCCCCTCCGTGTTTGGACTTTGGGTGAGGGGGGTATGGGACTTGGTGGCGGGGCAGGGCGGTTAGAGAGAGACTGCAGCGGGGCTCTCTCCTCCTGCCTCCGGTCCTGCAGAACATCCACAAGGCGGCGGAGCGTGTCCGTTTGCTCCCTCATTAGTCCAAGCAGCGTTTGAGTCGCCTGCTGGTCCTCCTGTCGCCACCTCTCCTCCCGTTCCATGTTTGCCCGGTGCATTTGGGACAAGTTCTCCCTCCACTGTGTCTGCTGGGCTGCCTGTGCTCGGGAGCATCCCATTAGTTCAGCAAACATGTCTTCCCGTGTCCTCTTCTTCCTCCTCCTAATGTGCGCTAGCCTCTGGGCAGATGTGGCTGTGGGAATTGGAAAAAGGGAGTGAATTCCTGAGAGAGATCAATGTATCTGTGAACAGAGAACATAGTCTTGCTCTGTGAACAAGACCATGCAGAGCACCTATCACACGCGCACTGAGGACAAGGTTGAATTTTCGGCCCTCGCCTACAGTGCCTGCGGTCTTGCTGTGGCGAGCTGAGGAGCGGGGCAGCACACCGGACTTTGTCTAGCTGGCAAACATGGTAAGCCGTAGACTTGTGGCTGCTTAAAACTTTAAGAGTGGCACTGGCCTCCTTTCACATAGAAAGCAATGCGAGTCGATGCTGGCAGCAATCCTGCAAGCATGAACTCTGCCCCTGTCCCAGCCCCTCGCGGCTGTAAACCGCGTGGCTGTAAACCGGCGGTTGCAGTTCTGTAAAGGAACGGGCAAGCAGTCCCAATACTAACTGTCCCCTACCTAATTCAAAGCAGGGCATCATGCCAGACATCACCCTCCTGAGGGTCTCGGAGAGCCAGAAGGAGAGGATGCTGCGGGACAGCCTGCAGAAACCGGGGCCATTTGCTGCTATGCTGTGCAAGGCCATGATCCCCGAATACCTGCTGGCGTTGTGGCAGGGAAACGTGTCATACCACGGGGGGCCTAATAAGCTCTCCCTGCCAAAGAACCTGATAATTAGGCTGGAAAGACACCTGCAGGAGGCCTATGAGGAGTTCTCCCCGGGGGATCTCGCCTCTATCCCCGGACACATCGACCAGTTTTTGGGTTAGGTGCCCTTGGAGGGACAAAAGAGTGGAGCGTCTTGGGCAGTGTAATCATGAAGCGGACATTGTTGAATTTTCTTAAAATGGTTCGGACTATACATTGAAGCGGCCAAAGACACAGTAATCATGAAACCCTTTGTTCAGATTCCCCTTTTTGTTGCACTTTCCTGTTTACATGTTTAGAAGCACTTTACCCATTGTTAATATTTCAAATCTTCCTGTTCTGTTATAAATAAAAGTTTACATACTTGAAAGCACTTTAGCTATTGTTAATATTTAAAATATGCAAGTTCTGTTATAAATAAATGTTAAGATATTTAAAACACTTACTGCTTGATCCTTCCCCTGAATCTGTGTCTGGGGTAACAGCGGGGGACGGTTGGTAGGGGATCTCTGTGAGGGTGATGAAGAGCTCCTGGCTGTCGGGGAAATCAGCGGTGCCAGCGCTGTCGACTGCCTCGTCCTCCTCATCTCCTTTTTCATCTTCCCCGTCCGCTAACATGTCGGAGGAACCGGCCGCGGACAATATCCCATCCTCAGAGTCCACGGTCAGTGGTGGGGTAGTGGTGGCGGCCGCACCTAGGATGGAATGCAGTGCCTCGTAGAAACGGGATGTGTGGGGCTGGGATCCGGAGCGTCCGTTTGCCTCTTTGGTTTTTTGGTAGCCTTGTCTCAGCTCCTTGATTTTCACGCGGCACTGCGTTGCATCTCGGCTGTATCCTCTCTCTGCCATGGCTTTAGAGATCTTCTCGTAGATCTTTGCATTCCGTCTTTTGGAGCGCAGCTCGGCAAGCACGGACTCATCTCCCCACACAGCGATGAGATCCAAGACTTCCCGATCAGTCCATGCTGGGGCCCTCTTTCTAGTCTGGGATTGCACGGCCATCTCTGCTGGAGAGCTCTGCATCTTTGCCACTGCTGCTGAGCTCGCCACGGTGTCCAAACAGAAACTGCGATTCAAACTGCCCAGACAGGAAAAGGAATTCAAATTTTCCCGGGGTGTGGCTGGTCAGAGCATCCGAGCTCGGACTGCTGTCCAGAGCGTCAACAGAGTGGTGCACTGTGGGATAGCTCCTGGAGCTATTAGCGTCGATTTCCATCCACACCTAGCCTAATTCGATATGGCCATTTCGAATTTAGCGCTACTCCTCTCGTTGGGGAGGATTACAGAAATCGATTTAAAGAGAGCTCTATGTCGAACTAAATAGCCTCGTGGTGTGGACGGGTGCAGGGTTAATTCGATTTAACGGTGCTAAATTCGACATAAACGCCTAGTGTAGACCAGGCCTAAAACTACTCCTTGTTATGCACATTATTATTGAGCTGTAGTATCGGTGTCTCTAATATGAATTAAAGCATATTTTTAGCTTTGTGTATATTAGATAAAAGTAGCTACACATATAACAGCTACCTTTCAGGAGTCCTGCCATTTTGTGGCTTTACAATTGCTTTTCCCCCCCCTTTTTTAAAAATTACTTTGCTCTCTTGTTACTGTGTGAAAGACCCTACACAAATAGGAGAAACTGACTACGTTTTCAAATAGCTAGCCTTTGACCACACAAAGTTGTCAAGTGCACAGGCACCCAAACTGAAAAGTAGAACTTTTTTCCCTCTTCTATATTTTATAGTGTTTAGGGCACTAGCTTAGGACTTTGGAATTCAGTTCCCTGCTCTTCCACAAACTTCCTGATGACCTTGGACAAGGTATGCAGTGCCTTAGTTCCTCATCTGTAAAATGGGGATAATAGCACTTAAAGATTGCAAAGTGCTTTGAAATCTAGTAATGAAATTTTCTTATTTAAGAAATAAGTGGTATTCTGTGCAACAGTAGCCAAAATTTCAGATAGTGTGACTTCTTTTTAAGTTGTCCTTTTTTTTTTTTTTTTCAACTGCTAATATGCAGTGGGAAATTTGGAGTTTGGAGCCTGTTTCAAGCATGGAGATATTTAACAATTGTTATAAAAGAGGGGTTTAAGGTCAGTCTCTTCACCTCCCACAAAATCAGTCAAGTTTACTGTGCTGTCAGTGAGCCTTTGCCAATAGTTACAGTCAATTTTATGATGCACCATTTACATTATAAAACCATTTCTAAGCATAGTTGAGCCACAGCCATGGTTTTACCACCGTGCAATAATATAGGTCCCCCCATCCTGCAAAAGATGTGCACAGGTAGACCCCGTGAACCTGTGCAAAGCTGCACTGAAGTCAGTGCTGATGCAGGGGACCGCCTGTATGTGTAACTTTACAAGACTGAGACCATATTTACTAAGAATATAGATAGAAAATGCCTTTCTATAAATGTCTTAGGGGAGTAGTGCTCTTGGCTTTGATCTTACTGGCACAGGCCTGAGTGGGGGAGGAACACTTTGTGGCTGTTTGTCATTTACATTAAAGCCCTTTACTCTGCCAGAACAGCAGGTAAATTAGAATGAGCCCTGTTTTTGGGGCAGCAATGGTCAATACATATTCATACAGAACAATGAGGCCCTTCTGATTAGGGCTTTTGGTTGTTACCATAGTATAAATCTTAGATATTTTTGGTAATAACATGCATATTTGACTGCTCAGTGGCTTCTTACTGTGTTTCAATTTTACATTGAGTCTTTATTAATTTAAGTTTGAGAGAAGAGCTGCCTTTTGCCTTGCTTTCCCTTGGAAAAATCCTAATTTTATTATTTACTGACCCACCCTAATTTTTGTATTGCTTCTCCTTAAAACCTTAGCTTTCATTTATTTTCTAAATTACACATTTTTTTTGTAATGTTTGTTGTTGAGGTTCCAGTGATGCAAAGGTGTATATATAAGTGCAGCTGCTCTCTTTCCTGGACATGAAAAGAGGAAAATAACATTCTCTATAGTGGTACAAAAACCTCTTTTGGGTTGGAGAAGTAGCCTTTTAATCTTGTGTTGCTTTATTTATATATTGTCCTCTTTCATTCTTGTTACCCTTCCTTTTCTTCAGTCTATTTTGTGCCTGAGCGTGGTGATGGTGGTGTCCCCGTAGTGATATCATTAATCTGCAGAGTCCTGCAGTGCTGATAGTTATTAAGGGAGTTGGAAAAACTACAGTGGTTATAGTACCTTAAAGTCACTAAATGAATCCCGAAAAAGAATACATACAATACACTGAAAAATGCATTTTCTAGACATTTTTTTAGAAATACTGTCAGTTTTCAGTGTTTCTATCCAGCAAATGATGATGGTGTCTGAATTCAATTAGAGGCTTTATATGGTCTTAACTCCCAATTCATGTATCTAACCTAAACTTTAACTTAAATTGCCCAGCTGCCTACATAGTGGAGCTCACAAGAGTGTGGCTGTGTTTAATAAACTTTTTAGCAGACTTGATATATATTAGCTTATCGCTAACTTACTACTCTTAAATGGATGTAGTGAACAGAGTACCTGCAGTTTTTTGCCCTCTGCTTGTCCTTGTCTTCATAAGGATATTTATATTTTAATTTTAGAAAAATGTGATGAAGAGCTAGATAGTCAAATTCATCAGACACGGTTTACCTACAAACCTGTTTTCAGGTACTTGCATAATACTTTAATAATAATTAATAATAATGGGTTATATAGCTTGTTACTGTTCTAAGTCCAAAAGTGCAACTTTTCTCCTGAAGTTAAATGCCATTTCAATTTGTAGAAAAAAGCATAAAACATGCTTTAAGAAAAAGGTTGAAGAAATAAAGCTACAGTCAGTAAGCTAAATTAAGCTATTTTTATTTGCTTTAAATGTAGTTCTCGTTCCATACATGTACTTGATGTCATCTGACAGTCTTTTCTCTTTAAAAAGAAAAGCAAAAATTTTGATACAACACTTATACATGTAAAAGCTCAGCTATAAAAGTCAGGAAAAAAGTCCCTAATTCAGTCACGTTACATTTTATTAAAGCATGAAATCCTACATATACACAAGGATAGAATTACTTTATTCCAGTTCCATTCAGTATTTGAAATCAGATTTATAGTTCACATTTTAAATGAGTTTAAGCAGAAATACTACTTTTCTGAATTTATGACTTTATTTTTTTTTTAACATCCTTCAATAGCATAAAATAGAAAAGGTAGGAATAAGCAGTAGCATATTCACTTTAAATGAAAAAGAAATGTATAAATAAAATAAAACTGATAGCTTCCTTGTGTAGTCAAAACTGGTTTGTACCAGCAGTGACTTAATAAGTCAAGAGTTTGTAAGCTGTTGTTTTTTATACAGGACTCCAGGGGATTTAAGGTGTATGGGGGCAAGTTATCTATTTTTAGATACTAATGTGTCTTGTTTTCTGGTACTGCTAGTAAAGCTAATTGCATCAGGAAGTCACTTTAAAAGCAGTGCCCACTGGGGAAGATGAGAATTACCAGAATGGATTCAGTGAGATATCGTAGATACACACATTGTAGCAACAGTTTTCAAATCTTTCTGGATTATGAGGAAAATTTCCTGGAAGTTCCACGCTTTATGGGTTGTTAGTAGTGAGTTAATGGACTAAGTCAGAATACCTTATCTACATACAAAATAGTTACTAAAAAACATCTGTAATTGAATAATATATCCTTTTATAATCATCTTTAAAATTATAGTAAAAAGGATAATTAATAGGAAAAATATTGCTCACTTAATATCCCATCTTTAGGAGAATGAATTTCGTTAGGCTAAGGTTCAGAAATAGAGATGATTGGAAGGATGAAAGTCTGTGAGTGCCTATTCTTTCCTTTCCTCACTTACACCCTTACCCCCGAAGCAAACAAAAACACCCTACCATATTATTGCGGGAAACTAGTAATGTCTTACAGTCCACTTTATCCTAATGGTTGATCATTGCTCAGTGTTCCTGAAGAAGTTAAAAGAAAATGTTCTGTGGAAAATGTTCAAGTTAACAAGACTTGTCTTATTTAAGCATTTAATCCCATTTATATCTCGAGACAACTGGTATCCAAGTAACTGTCCAGTTTTTCTTGAATTCCAGTAAGGCAAACTCAGCCATTACCTATAAGAATGGAAAATCCGAAGCTTGGTTACCCTTGAGGAAAAAATGTCCCTGTTCTATTTAATTTAAACTCATTATTTAATATGTATTTGCAAGCGTAGTCATGTGTTGCTGCTACATTCTTAAAATGTAGCTTCTTTGCTAAGGTTTGTTTGATCTCCTTTTGGGTACGTATAGGTTGAAATGTACCCCCGTCGTATACGCTGTAGGTTCCTTTGCTAAACTTGGCAATTCAACAGAAGTTCTCAAACCTCTTCATATCAGACCATATCACATCTCCAGCTCTCCTCTGTGGACACCTCCATGAATTTATCACTGTATATACTTCCATTGTTTTTGTGTCTCATTTGGAATAGAAGGATTTTTTTCCCTCTGACAACTTATATCTATTTTTTCTCTTAGAAGTCGCTTTAAGGGCTGCCCCAATTTATTTTTGTTGAGTGCTAGGAATTATGAATGACCCATTAATTGAATATTACTCTGTAGACTTGCTGAGTCTGGCACCAGTTGCCATATTTATATAGATCCTATGTCCCGGGTCAAGAATTATACAGTAGTGGCTATTCCCTAAGAGTATGGCAGAGGGGACAGGCTTCAGAAGTGCTTAACACTTAGATTGAAAGAATAAACGGATTTGCCCAAATGTAGGAGTCATTTACTGATGCTTACAAGGAAATCTAAATGAATTCCCTTCCATGTTGTATCACAACCAGAGTTCCTTTGAGCATGTGCTTTATTCTTCTTCCATGACCATTAAAGGAAGGGTAGGTGGGTTGTAGTTAAAAGTACATGGGAAAACCCAGCAGGGAAAGTTAGGTCAGAGCATGATTAAATCTGCATATTTAAATCAGCTGTCAAAAAGGCCACAGTTAATAAAATCATCTTAGTAAAATCAGAAGGGTTATTCTTGGACGGCTATTTTAAATTCACTGCTGCATCTCTGAGTTAGCCTTTGGAAGCTGATAGGATTTTCTGTTGGGGAGGGTAAGGAGAATACTGATTTTACCTCTTCAGATTGTTTACGGGAGGCAGCAAGTAAAGCTGACGTGCCAGTCTCAAACAAGAAGTTCTGTTATGATACTCTGAAATACAGAAGGCCATGTGCTACAAGATGTTCCTTCTTTGTTTTTGTTTACAAAATAAAGGTTGGGGTGCTATGGTTACATCAGTAAGTAGCCTGGCGCACAGTCTCAGTGCATCTCACTTCACAATATTCTGTGTTTTGCAGCAGCTTTTATTTTGGTTTTCTCGATTAATGTAGACGTTTCACATCTTGTAAATCGCTTGTGGTGTATGGTATATTTCCTGAAAGAAAATTTGTAGAGCACATTTCTAAGGGGACATTTGGCAAGGTGTGAGTTGCATAATGGTTAGTATTTAGAGAAGATGGGATATTTTTCCTTATTTTTCTTTAGTTGTAAGATCTAATTATAGGTGAATATAATTCAGGTTGCTGCTGGTTTTTTGATAATTTTAAAAAGGTATTAAAGATGCCAGGATCTAGGGCTAGGAGCATTTTAATGTCTAAATAAATAATGAAGATGAATACATGCAAAATACTTTTTTTGGGAGGGTAGGGGTGAGGGAATTGAATATACCCACAAGGGAAAGGAAAAACCTGAAAAGATAATGCTGAAAATGAGGATGGGGTGATAGCTGACAGCAAATTAGACATGAATTTGCAATGTGATATGGCATTGCATCATAATGCCATATCACATTGCATCATAGAAATGATCATTTGAATTTGCTGCTACGTGTGCAAAGACATCTCACAAAAGAGAGGCAATACATAAAATGTACTGTATTGCAAAGACCTGAATTTACAGGGAGGTGATACTGAATGAGTCTCATGTAACTGTTATGACGGTAATGTGAGGGGTGTGCTAGATGTATATTGGAAAAGGGCAACAAAAATGATTAGGGGTATGGAATGGCTTCCATATGAGGAGAGATTAAGAGGACTGAGACTTTTCAGCTTGGAAAAGAGACGATTAAGGGGGAATATGATAGAGGTCTATAAAATCATGACTGATGTGGAGAAAGTAAAAAAGGAAGTGTTATTTACTCCTCATCACAAGGACTTAGGGGGTCACTAAATTAATAGGCAGCAGATTTAAAACAAACAGAAGGAAGTATTCACACAATGCACAGTCAACCTGTGGAACGCTTTGCCAGAGGATGTTATAAAGGCCAAGACTCTAACAGGGTTCAAAAAAGAACTAGATATGTTCCTTCAGGATAGGTTCACCAATGGCTATTAGTCAGGATGGGCAGGGATGGTGTCCCTAGTTCTGTTTGCCAGAAGCTGGAAATGGGCGAAAGGGGTGGATCACTTGATTACCTGTTTGGTTCATTCCCTGTGAGGCATCTGGCATTGGCCACTGTTGGAAGACAGGATACTGGACTGGATGGACCTTTGGTCTGACCCAGTATGGCCATTCTTATGTTCTTACGAATGTTTTGTGAAATGGGGTTCCCCGAAGTGCAGATGTAGTTCTGTTAGCACTGTTGTTCACTGCTGTGCACAAACACCATTGCACTGTGGGTGAGGAGTTCTTCTGTGTCATAATCTGGATTTAAATACTCATAAATTTGTTAAAACAAAATACTTCTGTTTGTTACTAGGAGCTAGGTAACTGGCCAGACTGGAGAATATTAAGGGTGCTGTAATTTAGTGAAAAGCGGTGTGAAATGGCCTTTAGTGATCAGACAGTTGATAGAAGGGAAGCCTGCTAAGAAACTTTTTATAACCTTTACTGAAATTTGCCATAGTAATTAAGCATGTTCATACTTATTTACAGTATGCGTGTTCCTTTCCCCTACTCTCTTGTCATTAGATTGTGAGCTCCTTGAGCTATTGACCTTGTCTTTTCTGTTTGGACAGCTCCAAACTCTTTGTGAGTGATACAGCGTAACGCACATTCAGTCTCTAAACATGTTTTGTTTGGCAGTGTTCTCAAGATCCGCTTTAATTTCTAACACTTCTTGTTTTGTAAGATCAGCAGTCCTTGGCAGTGATCTTGGAGCGTCTGAGAGTTGCTTTATAAATACTAAGAAACATAAGAGAATGTATATCAGCACATAAAATGCAAGCAACAGACCTTATATAAGGCTGTTGGCTGAACATAAGAGCACTGTCCACAAGGTCTGCTAGATGATAGAAATTTGCTGTCTAAGTGGTTTATTTAGAACACTTAAATACTTTATACCACATATTGAGACTACATTAATGAACTATTAAGATTCAGATTTATTCATACAAGTAAGAAAATAGTTTTTCCATAATAACCTTATCTTTTGCTATTCTACATATCTGTTACGTGCAGTGTGTGATTACATTATGAGTATTTAGCACGTGCCTGTCCCTTATGTAAGAAGACAAGTGAGTTTTATGGAGTAAAGTCAGATTTAGCTGTAATGACAGTAGTAGTATATTATTAGAATATACTTGTATAGGGCACAGGACATACTTTAAACTGTGCTGTTTTTTTCCCTTTTTCTTTTTTTAAATTGAAAACTGAAAAATAGTCGTCTTTGTCTTACTAACGTTTGAGATTTAGAATGCTTGGTCGCCTCAGATTGTTCAGTTTACCTGTTTTCATATTTGTGAACTCGGTTACATGTTGTGTTCATCTTGCTGTCTCACAGTAGTAATACTTTTCTGCCATGTTTCTTTTAGATGTGAATGAGTTGAAAGAGTGTCTGTATGTGCTGGTGAAGGAACAGCAAGTTCTAGCCACACAAACTGCCACGACAACTCTTTCGGCTCTGCGGCTGAAGCAGAGGCTAGTTGTTCTGGAACGATATTTCATTGCATTGAACAGAACTGTTCTTCAGGAGAATGTCAAGGTTAAGTGGAAAAGCAGTAGTATTCCTCTGCCTGCTGCGGACAAGAAAAGGTAATGAGATCAGGACAAGCAGGTTGCTCTGTTGCTGGATCAATTTAAAACAGATGTAATCTGTTTGTGACTTCACTAATGTAGGAGACCTTAGCACTGGTTTTTTCCCCCTTCTGGACTTAATACAAGCACCAGAGGTATTGTATGTATCTCTGAAGCAGTGGCTTTGGTCTTTGGTTGACACTTAAATATTGCCCCGTGCTTGCATTACACCATGTTCCTATAGCAGAAACTTCCTCTAAGCTGTAATACTATTTTCACCAAGATGTTTCTTGTGTGTCATTCTAGCTAGCTGTGGTCAGGCCTGTTTCAGAATTTACGTCAAGGGAGATCATATGACTCTAATGACATTAGTAGCTGTGTTGTTAGAATATACTTACATGCACAGGGCTGAAAAATAGTTTTCCTTGTCATGTGTTATCTTGACACAGGCAAAAAATGTTAAAAGGGAGTAGCTGCAGAGATGGCAAAGAAAACAATAACTGAACAAGAAATAGTGGGTAGATATAAATGTACATGAATTCCTAATATGCTTCTCCATTTGTAAGTTTTTGTACTTACAGTGCAGTTACTTTCCTGCTGTAAATAAACGTGCTAATTCTAGTTCACAGGCCAGGTGTCAGTGGAGGGAAGGGGCATGTTGTATTTGATCAAGAGTGTGAGGCAATTCAAATTGAAATTCCTTTGTTAGTGCTGAAAGCCTTTATTTGTCTGATTAATTTCTATACTCCTCCGCAGGAATGTATTTAAAGGAAAGAGTACTTATGAGTGATCTAGCAATGATGATGTGCCAATGTCTGGCTGTTTCTATTCCTTGAAGAAATCTTTTGGCCTCAGACATGACTTAAATAGACCAACACTTTTTAAAAAATCACACTGTTGAAATTTCAGTATAAAAAATTTAACCATTTTATTGGGGCAGCAAACCGAAGCAGTCAAATCCCTGATGTGCAACCAAAAGGAAGGACAAGATTGTCATTCTTTCTAAGAGAAACAGTGGGGTGGGGGGAGGTTGCTCATTCTGCAAGTAAAAGGTGAAACTTCTTTATTTTAATGTGATTTCACAAATAAAAATAAAAAGGTTAGCAGAAATGTGTTCACATTTAGTGAATGCTATTAAGAAAAATTAAATGTATGCCGCCTCCTTCTGTAACCATTACTGAACTCGCAAATAAAAGCATTGTTAATATGACCCACATCACAAAAATTAATTGGAAAAGAGATAACAAAAAAACTGTTAGAGCTTAGCATCAATAATTGGAGGGAGAGAATCCCTATGAGATTGTTGGGCACAGATTAACCAAGGTGTATCAGAGCCAGGTTGAATACAGTGCTGGACAGAAGATATCCCAGATGCAACATCATAGCTGCAGCCCTTAACATGACTGCAAGAGGACCATTCAAAAGCATGTGCTGTTGTAGAAAGCTTATTTTAATAGCTGTCTTTCAGTGGCATTCTTAAGGTGTGAACAGTCATGTCAAAATATGTACGAATCCTGGTTTTAAAAGTGTAAGACAAAAGTTACAGCTGGATTTGCACGAAAACGAAAACTGTTTGGAAAATAGATTGAAGCAGACTATAAATGCAACACCATACCCTTAGCAGAAATATATGATTGTGTACATAGAATTACAAAATCACTAAAGGGATATTTAACACATTAAAATATTTTAATCTGTAATGCTTTAGGGATTTAAAAATGAACATATAAAATTTTTACTTACTTTTCATCGTTTATGTTGTTACCTTTATTGAATTCACTGGGATGATAACCCTAGTCACTTTCATTTATTGTATCAATTTCAACTTGTAGTTCTCTTGCACAAGTACAGTAGCGTTGAGCTTCTGATTTTTTTTATAAAAAGAACAAAAACACTTCAATATTTTTATTCATAGAGGCTTTTGAAAATCACCTTGATAATAAGAGCCCACATTTGGGGCCTAAGCTAAAATTTTTTGAAAGATGTTTTGTCATAGAACATACCAGCTCTGAGAAAATCTTCAGGACAATGACAGTTTCACATGACTAGAGTCTTCTCACTAATTGGTTAACACTAACTCTACATTGGTCACAAAACTGAACAAGTACAACTTTTTTAGTCTCAGTTTTCTGTAAGGAGGCCTAAAACTAGAGCTTTCTTATCAACAAGAGTGGTAAGATTTAGGAACAGGTAACACACATGATATTAGTCTAGCTTCTGACTTATTTTAAACCAAGGTTCTTGGTGGATGGGGTTGATCTTTTTTGGACAATGGAAATGAATCTTGGCTGTTAACATTTAAAGAGCATTAACTTTCTCTCTCCAAGAAAGGATTTTGAATTTTTAAATTTTCTTGTCTTAGTCCCAGACCTGTAGGCAAAGGTGTAGAAGGACTTGCACGAGTGGGATCCAGAGCAGCACTTTCATTTGCATTTGCATTCCTTCGCAGAGCTTGGAGGTCAGGTAAAGTCCATTTTGCAATCTTATGTTTACCTTATTTTGTATAATTACATGCACAAACTAGGTTTAAAAGAACATTCTTAAGGTCACAAAGCTGAGCCAGAGAAAGATTGAGGTAAAAGTCCATTAATGTTGGGTGTCCAATTTGAGACATCTAGGACCTGATTTTTCAGAGTAATTAGCATTATGCAGCACTTCATATGTGCAAGGGATAGATCCCATTTAATTCAGTTGTGATTATGAGTACTCGGCACTTCTGCAAATCAGGCTCCAGGGTCTCGAGTCAGGGTCTCAGAAAATGAAGAACACCCAATTAATAACTATGGTTTAAGTGGCTTGTCCAGCGTACCATAGAGTTCTGTGGCAGAGGAAGAGATAGAATCCAGTTCTCCAGGGCAGCATTCAACTGCCTTAATAATAAACCATTCTTTTTCTTCTTGCAGTCCCTTGCCTTATTCACTACACACTTTCTAATCTCTGCAACAAATGAAGCAGAGGTCCTACAGACAACAGCCTCTTTCACTACACAACCCTGATTCATCTCCAGAGCAGGTCCCTTTTGTGCACTGAATGAGGTTGAGTTTCTATGGAAAAAACAGCATGTGATCATGTAAATAAAGACTGTACCAAAAGGCATAGGGACAAGGAGGCTGACTTAAGGTTGCACAGTCGCCTTAATTCTGACATTTCTTTTGCAGTCTTAAGTATGTTTCTAATATATTTTTGTGTAATATTCTAGGATTTTAAAGAAGGCAAACTGAAAAAAATGCCATCATGTGGCATTATATTGACACACACATGGTTTGTCATCATCAGGATTGCAACTTTTAGGTTCACCTGACAGACCTCTGCCCCTTGAGCTCATAGGGTAACTGATAGAGGATGACAGCCTAATACTGCTATGTAGACCAGCACTAGAGGATGACACTTTTTTCCTTTGAGTTTCATAGATGTTTGCTGATAGCCAAGAAATTGAGACTCAGGAATTTTGGGTTCTATTCCAAGCTTTGGAGGAGAGTGTTCTCTAGTGAGCACACTCTTCTGCCCCACCCCAGCTCCTTCTCCCAATTTGTACACCTCTGGTTTCTCAAATCAGTGCCAGTATCCTTCCATACCCAATCCTAGTCTCCTCCCCCCTGTTCCCAGTCTCCTCCCTTCCCAGGCTCCTTGTCTGATCTCACTGCACTCCATATACTTCTCCCAACCTCTCTTCCCACCAGTCTTAGTTCTCCCCCGTCTCCAAGCTCCTTGTCAGTTCTGTCTCCTTTTCAACCACCCCATTAGTTTTCTGTCCCAGTCTCCCACTCCTTGCTCCTCATCCAGTCTGTTTTCCCACCCACCATGTTCCTAATAGCAGTTCCCTCCCATCCCAGTTCCAGTTTTTCTCTCTAGCCCTCTGCCGATCTTCAAGCCTCCCCCAAGCTCCTTGTTCCAATTTATCCCTGTTCCTCCAATGTCTGGCCCTAGAACTTTACTTGCCCTATAACTTAAAGTAACCTGATAGGATATAATTGCCAGTTTTCACAAATGTAAACTCAGATAAATATTGTACTAGCAACATTAGTGTGTGGTTAAGGTAAAACAAAAACAAAATTGTATCTCTTTGTACACATCAGTTCTGAGTTTGAATTAAGCCATATCTTTAGGGGAAGACTGTCAAAAGCACAAACGTCAGTCTTAACTCCTGTTGACTTTCAATGTGAGTTACACATGTTATAACTGTTTGTGTTTCTGACAGTCCTTCCCCCTTACGTAAAAAAATGTTTGCTCTCTATTAGCATTTAAGAAGCAAAACTATGTGAGGGTGAATTGCATTCTTTTCTGGTTTGTACATCCCACAGAATTGTTAGTCTCCCATTAATTTATTTGCTTTGAGGTGCACAATGATGTACACTTCAGTTACCTATAATACTCCTCAGGTCTTATTTACTGGTGGTGAGATATGGGTCTGGAAAGAAAAATGTTGACTTTCAGATCCTAGGGTGAGTTTGATTGACAGTTTGGTGGGCAGGAAGAAGGCTTCTTGGGAAGCAGCAGATTTGAAATGGAAACCACTGAGTTGATGTACACTGACTGGTGCCACTTTTCAGAGTAGAACTGCACTGTAAGGTTGAAAAGGAGTTTGTTCAAAAACACAACAAAATCCCACAATTTGAAGTAGTCATAACTTTCACAAAAGTATTTCTTTTGTCTTATGTTCTCTCTGCTGTTCCTTGAAATAAAGCATTGAAGCAACTTTATTTTGTTGTTTTGTTCCATAAAGGGACATGGTGGTTGGACTAATTGCATTATTTTTTGGGGGAAAAAAGTAATTTGATCAAGGTCGGTGACCAGTAATATATTGAGCAGGCATAGATAATCTTTTTTATAAAGCCCAAAGCTCTGGGGAGAATGGCCTGTCCTTGAACACCAATCAAATACTGTTTGTCATATTCCATTACTCTACTGATTTTGATTCTGATGATTCTAACTTCCGAACCTTTTGCAGCTGTTCATGTAAATGATGAAGAAACAGATTTCTTGGTCATTTTAAATTGATCAGAATAAATATTGATGACTGAGTTTTTTCTGAGTGTAGAAGCTTCATTGAGTGTAAGAGTTAGAAAAACTAGACGTATGATGGAAGAGTGAAGAAGTAGGTTGGTTACATCTGGTGGAAGGGACTGCAGGGAGGATGGAACAGTCTACAAATAGGCAGAAGATGTTATAAAACCAGCTAGACACAGTGAGTCTTATTAGTCAGTGACATTGTTTCTTAAGGACTAAAACCTGAAAGACAGGATGAAAAGCACCGGAGCCATTCTTCCCTCCCAAGTCATATCTGTTTCACATGTGTTGCTATATCAACACCCCCTTCAATAAATTAGTTCTGACACTTTCCCCACATGCAGTTGCCCCAGTTAATAATACAGGGTTTTATCCCCGGAAATTTAATTTTGGGCTCTCCTTCCCTAGCTCCTTCCGGTTATTGATTTCAGTGCTCTAGTTAGTATGTTATGGGCTCTATTCACCCCAGAAGAAAAAACAAAACCCCTCCATCTGACAAATACAAGCCCCTTTAAGGGCTGTCATCCTCTCTGATTAACAGGAAGAGTAATCGCTTTCATCCCTCCTTTCCTTCAAAAAGGGGTAGTGATGTCCTTCTGCTCTGCTTTCTGTTTCTCTGTCCACCTCCAGAGAGGGAGCTAGTAGCTCTGAACCTATATGCTGCCCTCTAGCCTGGACATAATCTTTACTCAGCTTGATTAAATGTGGTTCTGAATTACTTTAAAAGTAACTGTTTTTAGGGTGCAGGTGATGAATGAAAGTTAAATACTAAAACTTTGTGTCTAGAATAAAAAATAATGGGACAGGCTGTCAGGGAAACTGAGGAGACTCCTACTGATGCCTATGATTTAGGAATAATTAGTCCTACTGTGTTGTGGGGTGCTTTGATGGTTAGCTATACAACTCCTTAAAATTCCAGTCAAAATTATTCTATGAAAATTAATCCATAATATATCTACTTTATACACTTACCAGTTTTGGTGGTTTGTAGTTGCTTTTTCTAAAGTTCACACTCAGAATGATTTTGAGAAAATATTGATGTACCCTTAGTTAGCTATCTAGTACATACTGTAAGATAACTGATATGTTATCTTGGCTGGTAGGTGAGGATGCAGACCTTTGCAGTGAATTGTTACAAGAATCTCTTGATGCACTACGAGCACTACCGGAAGCATCCCTTTTTGATGAAGGGACTGTATCATCTGTATGGTTGGAAGTTGTGGAGAGAGCTACTAAATTCCTAAGGTCTGTTGTGACTGGGTAAGTGGTTTTTTTGGTTTGTTTGTTTGAACTGGCATTGAAAGGTGAGTCTGAATTTTTAACAACTGATGGCTAAGCAAAAATAGTTTCTGGTAAATTGAGTGCTACATAGAGTAGTTTCCTTTTCTGATACCCTGGCATCAAGCAAGTCGTAGACAGACAGTCATGCTGTGTGTGTGTGTGTGTGTGTGTATATGTATATACACACCTCTACCCCGATATAACGCTGTCCTCGGGAGCCAAAAAAATCTTACTGCGTTATAGGTGAAACCACGTTATATTGAACTTGCTTTGATCCGCCAGAGCACGCAGTCCCGCCCCCCTGGAGCGCTGCTTTACCGCGTTATATCTGAATTTGTGTTCTATTGGGTCATGTTATATCGGGGTAGAGGTATATAGATATAGAGAGAGAGAGAGAGAGAGAGAGAACACACAAACACACGTACCACTTGCTTGATGTGGGCTCTCTCTAGAGTATCGCTATCTCGAAATGACCCTGTTTTTCATAATTCAAAGAAAATTGCTCAGATGTACTGTGCTTAGGTAACTTAAATGGACTATTTTTAATGTTCAGACTTAGCACATATATAATCTTTAATGAGATGTTATGTAAAAGTGAATGAGAATTGCATACTGAACAATACATTGTCCTTTAGTTTAAATTGTACAAAAATATTGAGTTTAAATTACACTTGGACGCATATTCAAATGAACACACATGGTCCAGTTTGCATCTTAATTTTATAGCAAATGTTGAAATGGGAAAGCAATGTTAATACAAAACTAATACTACAGACCTGGACTAAAAACTTCCTCCAACATAGCTATGTTGCTCAGGGCTGGGATGTTGGGATCCACACAGTTGGTGTGTGGCAGGTCTCCAAAAAGGGCCGTATTTTTGGAGCTGACTGTATCCGACATACACACACCCACATCATATATAATCTGAAATCTTATTTTATGTATGTTTAGAAGAGGTATGATGTGGCACTGTCAAGTGGTTCTGTAACGCTGTGGGTGAGGTGAAACAGTGGTACCCAAAATAAGAGAGTGTTATTTTTTGCACAGTTCCAGAAACACTGCAACGTGACTGCAACTACAGTTTTTACTGTTTAAATTAATTTTAGCACCTTAACGTGGTGGTTATTGGTCAAAGCTACCAAACGACAACGTATTAAGAGTTTTTTGCATGTGCATGTTTTTTCCCAGAAATGAAGCTGTTTAGCATGTGACAAAAATGGTGAATATCACATTTTGCAATATTTTAACATGAAATGTTTTCACATCGCATATTCTCCTGGGCACTTCCCACTGGGCAGAGGCCCTGAGGCCGATCCAGGACATGCTGGAGGGATTATATCTCCTGGCTGGCCTGGGAACACTGGGGAATCCCCCAGGAGGAGCTGGAACATGTTGTGGAGGAAAAGGAAGTCTGGTCCTCCTACTCTCCATGCCACTGCCGTGACCCTCACTAGGAAAAGCGGCATAAAGGAAAAAGAAGAAGCTATTCTTAATTATCAAAGTATTTCACAAGAGATTATAATAGTTTTCTGTATTTGCAATTGAAATTTGCTGAGCAGATCAGTCTTCCTGAGGGTTGTGCACCAGTAGCAGTAGATTGCAGGCCCATAGTTTACACTGCATAGTGGGTAGATATAAATGTACATGAATTCCTAATATGCTTCTCCATTTGTGAGGTTTTGTACTTACAGTGCAGCATATAGTTTGCCTGATAGGTTTTAATTTGTAAATTGCCTATGCATGCAGTATTAGCTTTTGAAATGTTCTAGAAAGTGGCTTTTTAATTCAGTGACACTTACGCACAGGTCAGCATTAGTGTTAGAGATGAGAATACACAGCTTCATATTATGAATATGGAAAAGCTATGAGAGAAAGAAGTAGCCTAACAAGAAGTAGTGAAGATTAAGTCCACAAACAAGTCCTTGCTTATGCACTGAAGTGGGATGAAGAGCATGTTACAGCTCTTACCAACCATGTCATCAACAATATGACAAACCCATTTGATCCTGAATTGCATGCAGAGGTGCTTATCAACATATCTGTTGGACTACATGTAATGTCAGGTGTATAGAAGTCTCTGCTGAAAATAGCAGATGTTTATGAAGAACAAATGAAGAAATTTGTGAGAGGTTCACTTGATGTTTCAATGTCAACTGTTCTTAGTCACCCAATAAGACTTGTGCTGACTGTGTCCCTCTTCCATGCTGATGGAACAATGAGAAGAACAGACAAAACTGAACAAGGGCATCAGCTGGAATCTCAATCTGAAAGAATCCATGAGCTAAGAGCATGCAACAAAGAACCTCCAGTGTATATATGGGATGCCATGGCTGTCATACAAATGATGGCTGGAGACAAATTCCACACATTCGATGAATTGGCTGCTGCGTATTTGAAGCAGGTCCCCAAAGATTTGAAAAGCTAATTCTTTAATCAAAGTTTTTTGACAGATATGACAATAGTAACTCTGAAAACTGCAGAAAGAGAGTGCAGGACAGGATTTAAGGTTGGATATGGGCAGGGCTGTCCCTAGGGGTTGCGGGACCTGGTGCGGAAGTGACAGATTCGTCTTTTCTGGGGCCGACCATGCAGGCCAATCGCACCAGCCCATGGGGTCCCCCAAAGCGTGGGGCCCGGAGTGGTTGCCCTGATTTGCCCTACCCAAGGGATGACTCTGGATATGGGAAATATCAGGTGATTGGTGGAGGCCCTGTGCTTCTGTGGAAAAAGTTTCTAAACATGGCATCCAATAAGCAATCACTTGTAAAATTCCTCTGTGAATATATGGTTCAAAATGCAACATAAGCAGTGCTTCTTGCTTTAAGGCTTTTCAAATGGTGAAGGAGCAAAGTGCATCATCAGTAGAAGTGTTAAGTCCAAGACTTGTGCAGTACTCAAGAGGAAGTGGACCTAAGGATGCTTCTGGATGCTGTATGTGCCAGTATGGCTTTTGGGTCTCTTGTCAAATGGAACCATAGTAATTAGGTCACCTGATACAGATGTTTTTGGTCTTGGCTGTTCACTATTTTCCAAAAATGGAACACACACATAACGTGGATTGAAACAGGCACCATTATCAGCACAGCTGAAAAGTATCGCTTCCGAAATACACAAGGGAGTTGAAGATGATTATTTATTTTAAAAACAAACCTCTGCACCTCCCCAAAAGAGAGTCAATACTTTACGCTTCATCTTCTCCATATCTTCCTAGGTATTTTTCTGCCCCAGAAGCTTATAATCTTCCTATAAATGTTGACATCATCTAGCACCTTGTAGATACTATAGTTGTGCAGATGTGTTTTGTTTTTTCCCAATGGTTTCTTTGTAAACCTCATGTAATGTGTTAATGCTGCAAACATTAATTTCTGCATCTTCAAGTATTTTTTGTTTTTTAAATAGTGATGTACATGGAGCTCCAAGTTCTAAAGGGCCAGCAAACATTCCATTACAAGACCAGCACTTGGCACTTGCTATATTGTTAGAGTTGGCAGTGCAGAGGGGCACACTAAGGTGAGAAATGAAGCACTTTTCTGCTCTCAAACAAGAGTACCTATTAAAATGTTCTGAGCAATTCTGGGCATTTAGTTTGTATTAGTTCAATGTTAACATTTTGATGCAACACCTATGGGTCCTCTCCGTAATGATTAGAGGTGAAATCCTAACCCCAATGAAGTCAATGGCAAACTCCCATTGATGTCAGTGGGGCCAGGATTTAACCATAATTTCCTATCATGAAGGGTAATGATGAAGGATGAAATATAGATAGAAAATTAGGGAATACTAAGAGCTCATGCTTCAGGGTCTAAGCCAATTTAACTGATGGGGATTAGAAAGAAACATATTTTAGTGAGCAGTCTATTACATAATTTTCTGCTAGAAGACTTCTTTCATATTTCTGTGAATCATCAAGATCTGTCTGTGGTCAATGATGGATCACTGTTCTGAGCCAGAATAGCAATTCCTGTGTAACTAAAACTTTGCAAGAAAGGAGGTGAAGGCTCATTAAAACTATCTTGAAATACTTTTTTGTGGACATTTGGTCCAGATCTTCCTCTGGTATAAGTGGTATAGTTCCATTGAAGTCAATGGAGCTGTGCTGATTTATACCAGCGAAGGATACTTTTAGTCTGTTCTTACAAAGTTTATCTATAACCACAACTTTTAAACAGATTGCTCAGTTTTCTAAATAACTACTGAATAATCAAAGGTAAAACTTGCACACATACCAAAACTAAAAAAACACCCCAAAATTTCAAAAACTATACTTCACTTTGACACTTTTGTTTGGGGGAAAAAAAACCCTAAACTAAGCAAAACTTTTAAGTGAGCTAGCTTTGAGTAGATTCTGCCCAATACCCTCACACACATACTACTAAACATGCACATCTTCTAAAATTTGATTTAATGTAGAACTTCAAATAACTTCTGTAGGAGTGCTTACAACAGGATGGTAAACTTACTCTTTCAGCCAAATGTTGTCTGCTGTTATGTTGCTGCTTCAACTCTGGGATAATGGAACAAGAGAAACAGATAATGAGCGATCTGCACAAGGAACAAGTGCACCCCTTCTACCTTTGCTGCAAAGGTTTCAGAGCATAATCTGTAATAAAGACATACCTAACGCCGAGGATGAGATTCAGGTATATGTGTTTGGTTTATTTATGAGGTATATTCTATCCAGTATCCAATTATTTGTGTCATGTTGCTTAGCAATCAAGTATAGATGCTCATTGTTGCTCTTCTAAAGTTTGTAACTCCACTTTTGTAGTAGTAATTTACACATCGAGATACATATACAACTGTTGTATTACAGTATGTACATTTTGCATTTTCTCGGGATGGCAGATTAGAAGTTTGCAGTATGTTTATATAAATATTGCATTTTAGATTTTGTTGTAGAAATAGTTTTTATGTGGTACTACAACTCTGTGTGGATTAATTTTCTTGAACATTTAACTTTTCCCATTAATTTGATTGAAACATTATTACATTCTTAAATTTTATTGGGAAGTACAGAATAGCACAATTGATACAAAGGTAGCATCAATTTCTCAGTGTATATGAATAATTGAAATTATTGCTTGCATGAGGAAGGAATTGTATATACAGATGCTGAGTCCCTTATTAACTTCAATAGGAATTACAGATGCTGAGTATTCACAAAATATGCCATATCTGTATCTAGAGAAATAAGGGAAAAGAACGTATGGGGCGTGTAAAAAGTACTCTGAATATTTTCCTGTTTTTAACTTTTTTATTTTTAACTGCTTTTCTTTGCTTTCTTAGATGCTGTCCTACTCCCTGAGTCCCAATGAGAGTTTTCTGAGGTACCTGACTTTACCACAGGACAACGAGCTAGCAATTGATCTGCGACAAACGGCAGTTGTGATCATGGCCCACTTAGATCGCCTGGCCACTCCATGTATGCCTCCACAGTGTAGCTCTCCTACATCTCATAAGGTAATCTCATATAATCGCAAATAAAAGGATTCTGTTTGTAGATGGACAATTAGTTTACTCTTTAAACTGTCAAGAAAGACCATTCAATGATTTTAATAAATCATCAGTTTACTTACAAAGAGAAGTGTAACTATTGGTTTTAAAGTATTTTCATATAGAGTGTCTAAAGTGAGTTTCCATAATGCATAGTTGTCTGATTATAGTAATCTGAGTATTTAACCTCCCTGCCTCTTTTCCTCATGTTTGGCCATAGCCAAATGAGAGGTATCTGACCAGGGAGGTAAGGTATAATTTTAGACTGAAATCCCTGTACAGTTAGAAATTTTTTCAGAATTTCCGTAATTCATTTTAAAAGAATCCAAAGTTATATAAGCAGTTCAGGAGTAATATCTGAACGATTTCCTGTAGTGGATATAAACATGTACAGACTGTACCAAAGAGTTTAACACTTTCAGTGGAATGAGGAGAATCTCCTTACACTCTTTATTTTTGTTTTCCAAGCTACTTTTTGAGCCCTGGGATCTTAGTCTTCTGTTTCCCTTCTTCTTATCCCCTCCTCCCAGTACCACCGGGGTTATCTGAATGTGGCTTATTCTGGAGCCCATTGTTACTGCTCTTTGCATCTGCCAAAGATTTCTACAGAATGACAAGCAAGTCATTCCCCAAAACCTATGGGTGATCATGCCCCATAAATGTACTATTCCCGGTGCCCATCAAAATAAATGGTTTAAGACCAAATTTCTTAAATGTTTAAGTCAGAGTGCTCTGGTATAGTAGCAATTTAAAGAAACCCCCAAAATTTTATATAACTTCACTGGTTGAAAGATCTCTTCTACATACTTGCTATAAATATTTATGGTATATTCTGTAAGCCATGTCGGTCACAGGGTATTAGAGACACAAGGTGGGTGAGGTAATATCTTTTATTGGACCAACTTCCGTTGGTGAGAGAGACAAGCTTTTGAGCTACACAGAACTGCTCTTCAGGTCTGGGAAAGGTACTCAGAGCGTCACAGCTAAATACAAGATCGAACAGATAGTTTAGCATAAGCAGTTAGCACAATCTGTTCGACCTTGTATTTAGCTGTGACACTCTGAGTACCTTTCCCAGATCTGAAGAGAAGTTCTGGGTGGCTTGAAAGCTTGTCTCTTCCACCACCAGAAGTTGGTCCAATAAAAGATACTACCTCACCCACCTATGGTATCTTTTAATTAGATTGTGATGCGTGTGAGACTATTTTTAATATCTTATTAATAGGTAAGGTTCATTGATGTCTTTCTTTTATAGCTGCCATGAATATTGATTGATTGAAGTATTGTTGAAGCAGCATAATTATTAGAAAAAATATCCTGGTGCTTGTGTTTTAATTAAGTTGTGTAGTGAACTGTAAATTCTTACTTAGCTTTGTTGCCTTACAGGGATCTTTGCAAGAAGTCATAGGTTGGGGTTTAATAGGATGGAAATATTATGCTAATGTGAGTGGTCCAATTCAGTGTGAAGGACTTGCCAATCTTGGAGTTATGCAAATTGCCTGTGCAGAGAAACGGTTTTTAATCTTATCTAGAAATGGACGAGTTTACACGCAGGCATACAACAGTGACACACTGGTAGGTGATTTTTACATCCATACTAAGCGTACCGTTTTCTATAAAATATGCTGCTCTGAGATTGTTCTTTCTAATCATTCAGATGTGTAGTGGAGATACTGTGATGCTACTAATCTTAAATTCCTTGTTTTTGAACCCTCAGCAGCAATGGTTTATCACCTTTGTTTGCCATGTTAAGAATTTTTCCTATGTTATAAATATTTGTTATGGTGCTCGCAACAATCCACCCTTATGAACAATGCCCTCTTTCTTCTCCAGTGGTATTGCTTTGCCGTTTATTTCCATGAAACGTGGCAATTGCTTAGCATGAAGTGCATTTAAACTAATGGATGTTTTGACTACCAGTGCCTAAGCATTAAATTCCCTTTACAAAATTATACTAAAACAGAAAAATATGCAGCGAAGACTATCTGAAATGATCGGACAAAGGCCAGTTTAATATATATTACATGCATTATAAGGATGGGACAAAATGAGAGCTCCAGAGCATCCTCTACCTTTCACCAAACCCAAATATTGGATTTGAACTTCTGGCCTGGTTCTCTGGTTTTATTAAATTAATGCTGGAATGTATAGTTCTGAAGTAAGGCCTCATTGGGGAAAAATCTAATTATCAAGTTGTCTGAGTTTTTTCTACACTCTGAGCAACATAAGTAACTTTTCTTTGTACATTGTCTCTAACTAATTTACAGGGACCACAGCTGGTGCAGAGTCTTGCTTCTAGAAACATTGTGAAGATTGCAGCACATTCAGATGGTCACCACTATCTTGCCTTGGCAGCAACTGGAGAGGTTTTCTCTTGGGGTTGTGGAGATGGTGGAAGACTAGGCCATGGGGACACAGTGTATGTGTAATAAAATACCATTGATTCACCAGCTTAAGCATAGAACGTATTTACAAATATTCTACTTTAATGTTAGAAACTAAGGTAGGATTAAATATGCAGACATTTAATAAATGTTAGTGAAACACAGCCACTTACAGCGAAATGACAACAGGCAAAAGATAACATAGTATGCTATAGTTGTTCAAGTCCTCCAGTACATATATATCATTCAAAGGTTGATAAGAAATTAAGCAAAGCAAGATGGTTTACAAACATACATTCCTTTAGATTTTGTCTTAATTATGTTGTCATGATTAGACCAGCAAATAAACTACAGTTGTTAATGACAATGGAAAGGGCTAGCTTTCCTCCGTTTTCTTTTCTTTTTTTATTTTTTTTTTATTTTTTTTTTTATGGATTTTAGACAACAATGAACATGTATGAAGGGAATGCGTGCTTAGCTTAGAAAATTCTGTTGCATGGTGAGATGATCCAGGAGGTCTTTTAAGGATATTTGTCTTAATTGAATACTGATTTGTGGCTATAGAAAATGATAAAAAATGTATCTAATCTGTTAACCAGTGGTAACATAAAGATCTTCAAGAAATCCAGCTCCACTTATGAAATCTGAAGCTGAGTAATCCAAAATGTCTTTTACAACAATCCAACTTCAGAACAACACATTCATGTATTATCAACTGTAAAATTACATCCTTTCTGAATATTTTCTTTTCTCTCCTTTTTAATTCAAAATTCTGAGTTCTTCGTGTGCTTGCATATGTCCATTCCACTGTATATGAGTATGCACCTTGTGCACCGTGGTTGGAGATCGTTTTCCCTTAGCAGTATCCATTGTGCTGGCCCAAGCACTCTGTTGCTACACGCCACAAAAGGGCGGAGCTGCGCCAATTCTCCTCAGTTCCACCAGTAATGGTTGTCGGAGTGATCTCAGACTTTTTGTCATAAGTGCGGCCCTCACGCCTGTGTGTGTGTGTGTGTGTGTGTATGTGTATATATATATATATATATATATATATATATACTGGTTTGTTAGTTTTAGCTAGTTTTAGCGATAGATTTTAGATTTAGGTCTTTTTGGACCAGTTTTTCATCTTTTGGTATTGGGATTGGTACTGGAACGATGCTGTGCTCATCAGGTTTTAAGTCCTTCTGGACCTGTGCTGAACGTATGCTGGGCAGTGACCCACACCTGGTTTACTTGAAATGTTTGGGAAAATTCCACATAACTGACAAATATTGCATTTGTAAGCCCCACTCAAAGAGGCTTTCTTGGCCCAAGTACCTATCATAGATGTTTGCAAAACAGTGACTTGGTCATCAGTCCATACTTTTGCTCTCCTTATGCCATTTCCTGTCAATCCATGCAAATTTCTGACAGGTTGCCCTAGAAACACTGGTCAGGTATTCTCCCAGCTCACCTCCACGTTGGTCTGCTTGTGAGTCACCTACAGTGAAATGGACATGTGCAAGCTCTTGAAGAAAAAATGGTTACCTACCTTTCTGTAAGTGGTGTTCTTTGAGATGTGTTGGATATGTCCATTCCATGACCCATCCTCCTTCCCTTCTCTATTGGAGTCTATCTGGAGTCAACTATGCACGAGGTGCGTGCACACCTACAGTGGAATGGATGTTTTGCAACAAATCTCTAACAACAATAGTTGCAGAAAGGTAGGTAATCATTTTTTATATTTTTGATAATTTCTGTGCCTATTTCTGGAATATTTGTAGTTTCAGAAGGGCACCCATCCTCCCATTTTTTCTCAGGCCTCATATGTCTGATCCCAGGAGTCCCTCTGCCCTTCTTATTTACTTGCCAAATCAATTTCAGAATGGTTCAGTGCAAATGCAAACTGTTGTGTGTTCCCCATTCCTTTTTTTCCTGTGTTAAACAGTAACATTGCAATGCTCTGTCTTGGCCCAGAAAGTAGGAGTGAGTGTCTTGTTCTGTAGCTGAACTAGTGTTTTCCATGCAGTATCCTATAGGGGTGTACTTAAATACTTCTGTGTTGAATTTGTATCCCAGAGGTGATAAGCACCACTGTGGTGACAAATCCTTACAGGATAAGGGAGTACTCCTGTCTTGGGGTTGAGAGTAGCAGGGAAGGCGTTGTTCAGATACAGCAATTGGAGCTCAGTTTTTCCCCCACAGTGAAGTATAGTGTTTGTGAAAACCACTGGACTGACTTATTTGGAGGTAAAAATACTAGTGATCAGACTTTAGTATGTCACAGGCAGTGGTAGTGTAAACTTCTCCACAGTGCTTTGCATATTGTGTTTGTTATTGATCAACATCAACCTTAATTTGCTTTACAGGTCCATTTATAACTTGCTGCAGACAGGTTACTACAGATCTTTTCACATAATTACTGACTCTTGTCTTCTCTCAAAATAGACCCTTAGAGGAACCAAAGATTATATCTGCTTTATCTGGAAAGCAGGCTGGGAAACATGTTGTTCATATTGCATGTGGAAGCACATATAGCGCAGCCATCACTGCTGAGGGAGAGTTGTATACATGGGGACGAGGGAACTATGGCAGGCTGGGGCATGGTACGTTCCTCTAATTTCTTAAAGCATGGTGTTCTGTTTGTGAAAATTTTAAATGTATGTCTCTTGGATATTTTTGACAAAGCGATTATTTTTTGTTTGGAAGGTTCCAGTGAAGATCAGACCATTCCAATGCTCGTCACTGGGCTGAAAGGACTGAAGGTTATTGATGTGGCCTGTGGAAGTGGAGATGCTCAGACTCTTGCAGTGACTGAAAATGGTCAGTAGCTAAACTTGCCGTGGTTAATGTCATTAGAAAGACATTTGTGGTGTAGGTCTTATGCTGAACGTTCATGAAACAAATTTTATAAGAGAAGCTCAAACTGAAAGTGCTTTTTCAGAATAGTCTCTAGGTGATTATTTATATTTTAATACGTATTTAAAAATTGAAAGTATTAGTAAAGGAGAAAAGTTAAGCACTAAATTTATATAACTTGCTACTCTTTCCAGATGTATAGTTACTCAGACTTCTTCAGACATCTCTTCAGCTCACCAGCTGTTCTGCTGTATATTCCTCCTTTTCACAAAAATATCATTTACCTACCTAGACTTCCAGTACTGTTTTTGAGATTTAAACTTTTTTGAAGTGGTCAGAGTACAGTTGTAACACATCCCTCTTGGATAGGCATAACTCTATCCTATGCCTTTCACCAGAGCACCATTTGCTCCTGCCACTGCGCTTCCATCCAGCCTCCCATTTCTCACAACTATGCATTTCAATGTAGCTTCTTCCTTTTCCTTCTTTTTGCTGCCTGAGCACCAGCTGAAAGCATAGGAGAGCCTCTCCTTGCTTTCAGTTCCTGTGCTTGGGGCCACAGCAGTTTGCATCAGCCAGGAAGAGAAATTGCAAGGAAAATCTTGCTCAGCCCCTGTATCTCTGGGCTGGAACATCCTCAGTACAGGCAGAATCCTCAGAGAATTTAGCTGCCAAATTCTAACAAGTCTATACTGAGCATGCGTGAACTCCACATTTTTTTGGAGACTCGTAATGTGGTCATATTTAGGTGACTTCCAAAAGCTCTAATTTGAATAATTTACTCACTTTTGTCAATATATGTAACTTACCTGAAAGATCAGTGCAATGTCTTCCTTTCTAGGCCAGGTGTGGTCTTGGGGTGATGGAGATTACGGGAAGCTAGGAAGAGGTGGCAGTGATGGTTGCAAAACTCCCAAGTTGATAGAAAAGCTTCAGGACCTGGATGTTGTGAAAGTACGCTGTGGGAGTCAGTTTTCTGTTGCTTTAACAAAAGACGGGCAGGTCTATTCCTGGGGGAAAGGTGACAATCAGAGGCTTGGGCATGGAACAGAAGAGCATGTTCGATATCCTAAACTGCTGGAAGGCTTGCAAGGTAAGTGTAACACAAAATCGGAATCAATTCTTTCTCAACCTAGAAAGTTGGAAAATGTCAAAAGTACTTAGTTTTTGGTGGAAACATTTTCTTTTATCATATATTGTATCCTAACTTAAAGAATCTCACCACTGCTCTCATTGATGTCAAATTGTAGCTTACTTGTATTAAACAAGTGTATTTGCCACCCCTTGTGCCTTTTATCTGAGATTTTACTTCTGTTATTCCGACAGACTTGTTATGCTACTCTATTAAAACCTTTTAATACTTTAAAATTCTTGTTTCTATACTCTTGGCTTTCTCTTTATTCCTACTGCTTTTCTCACTTAGCCTGACGGAAGAATTTTTGCATGTAAAACTCATTTAGGCTCCAATCTTGTAAACATGCACATGCTTAACTTTACATACGTGAATAGAACTGTTGAGAGCCATGGACTACTCATGTACTTAAAGTTAAGCATGTGCATAAGTGTTTTGAGTAGCCCAGAAAAGAGCTAAAAGTTGTTGCCTACATTTTTAAAAAACAAACCTGAAATACTGTTAGGGCAAATGAGAAAAGACAGTATTATGAAGTGGGTTTTACAAATCTTTGTAATTGACATATTGATCCATTGCATTTCTACTGTGATGAGGTCTCCTAATTGAAAAGAAATTCTGAGTTGTGTGGCAACACCAATTGACTTCAGCATGTGACACTGTCCAATCACTTTTCCATTTAATAGTGGAAATGTCAGCAAACTCTTCTAAATCAACAACTAAGCTAAATGGATGCAAAATAACACAAGATTTTTGCAGTCTTATACACTTCGGCACTTCAGATAGCTTAAGTCTCTTAAACCTTTCTGATTTTTTTTGGGTAGACTCTTCCAGTCTATCAACGTGGAAGGTAAAACTACAGTTTGACGTATTAACTCTGCTCATTTTTAATTGTGGTTTTAGTAGTTGTTGGTGTTGGTGAAACACAAAAGCTATTCCACTAATGGTTTTTTGTTAAAAAATGTATGTAAACTTTGTAGTAAGAAAAGTTTAATATTTGTTCACTTTTTGCTATCAGGGAAAAAAGTGGTGGATGTGGCGGCTGGATCTACCCATTGCTTGGCACTTACTGAGGATAGTGAAGTGCACAGCTGGGGGAGCAATGATCAGTGCCAGCATTTTGATACTTTGAGGATCACCAAACCAGAGCCTACTGCTCTCCCAGGATTAGACAGAAAGCACATTGTTGGAATTGCTTGTGGGCCTGCCCAGGTAAGCTTTGAATCTGTTACTCAGGATTTGTCTAATTCCACGGACAGGGTTGAAGACGAGTGTAGTACAGTAATTTAATTCCTACTTCTCCCTATGGTCTAAATCAGTGGTACGCAAACTTTTCCAGTCGCGTCCCCCCCGCTTTACCATTCACAGAATTTGTCGTGCCCCCCTCTCCCCGCATTAATTGTAATCTGAAACTGTTTTTCATGCTGGAAGGTGGAGGGGAAACACAGATGAAGCCCATTCATTTGATTTAATGTTTGAGCGTCTGACTCAAGCGAGAGGTCCTGGGCTCTCAACTATTATTATATATGTTGCCAGTTTGTCTTTTAATTTCAATTACTAAACATTAAATGAGTTTTAAAATGAGAATCAAAATTAATTTTAAAGGCATAGTAGGCCTACTGTAGTTATGAAACTTACCAAATTGTTGAAAATAAGCCAACCTGTGCTTTAATTTGTATGATTGTTTTTTAAAGGGGGAAAAGGTCGAAGTTTCTTTGCACCTCCCCTTTCCCCTAGAGAACCTTTTGCGCCCCACTGGTCTAAATGGTTCCTGTACCAGCTGTGCCACGTGGATATTTCATGCCACCAGCAGATGGAGACACAACCCCTCCCCTCCCCCCCAGTTTGTTTGTAGTTGCTTCTCCAAAAAGGCCTAGCAGACCTTCCCGCTCAGTAAGACTTCCTGAGCAATAGCATTTAACAACATTAGCAATTGCTAGTATAGGTTTTAAGAATTAATCAGTCCCAACTTTTCCACCAACAAAATTAAAGTAGGATGTCTGGACTGGCATATAAGGACTCTGAGAAACATGATAGGAAATAGTAATTTTTTGTGATTGTTGGACACCTTTAGCTGTTGGCAAGAGGGGAGTGCTTGCTGATAATGTAAATGAATTGAGCCACATTCATCCTGCACCTCATCAAAAATCTGAAAGTCACAACTGAGCTTAGTTCCTTAAATGAAGCACTGGTATCTCATAATAGGCCTATCATTGATTAGAGAGAAAGTAACTGTTACTCTTCCTTTCCATACATAGAGTTTTGCCTGGTCATCTTGTTCTGAATGGTCCATTGGTTTGCGTGTACCATTTGTGGTGGATGTTTGCCCAATGACATTTGAACAGCTAGATCTCCTATTGAGACAAGTGACTGAGGGAATGGATGGCACCTCTGACTGGCCACCACCACAGGAGAAGGAATGTATGGCTGTTGCAACCTTAAATCTTCTAAGACTTCAGGTACTGTAGCTTTCTTATGTGTCTGAGTTCTCACTCAGATAAAATGCTTCAGTAAATTGGTTGGAAGAAAATGGTGGCTTTTGAGTGTTTAAAACATTTTTGTTCGCTTAAAATTAAATTGGTACAATGAGCTATTCCTGCATCTTAGTTCCAAAAGGTGGAAAGCTAAGGGTGGGTTTTCAGTCCTAACCATGAATTTTCTTGCTCTTGGTTTAATGTTTTCTAAACAGTTCTTGCATTTGATTTAAGATGAACTGTAAAACTAAAATGTAAATTGACTAATCTTGGATTTGTGCTGAATATACCACTTGCTGAAAAGGCTTTTGGTGTTCAGTGTTTTAATTTGCCTTTTTAAAAACTAGTTTCCTGTTTGGGGCAAATCTGGTACTTCTAGCTTCCTAAAGATGTCATTATGTCCATGATAATACAGAACGATGTGTACAGGGATGTCTAGGTAATTTCTAAATTGAGGTAATTATTGTTCACTAGATATCCTGAGGTACTGGCTGAGATTAGTGTATATATTACTTGGGTGTAATTGTATTTTTACTTTAGCTTTGCAGTTTATTTCTAAACATTTCCTTGTATTTAGACCAGTAGATGTATTTGTATTCAGTATCTGCATGAATGACTTTGTTCAACTTCATTTCTTATGTCACCTCTAAATGAAACTGATGCTTTTTCTTTCAGCTACATGCTGCCATCAGTCACCAGGTTGATCCAGAGTGCCTTGGCTTGGGTTTAGGCAGCGTCTTGTTGAATAGCCTGAAACAGTCCGTGGTAACTTTAGCAAGTAACGCTGGAGTTCTTAATACTGTACAGTCAGCTGCTCAAGCAGTGCTGCAGAGTGGGTGGTCTGTGTTGCTGCCAACAGCAGAGGAGCGAGCTAGGGCTCTTTCAGCTCTCTTACCCAGTGCAGGTATGATTTAATGATGGAAAACTGTTTGGTGTCTGAATATCTAGTCCAGTGTGTTTGTTCTGTTCTTAGTTTCAGGAAATGAAATGAGCATCTGAATTTCTAGCCCATTAAATGTTTGTTCTGTTTTGTTAGTTTCAGGAAATGAAATGAATGTAAGTCCAGGCCGTCGATTTATGATTGACCTCTTGGTGGGCAGTTTGATGGCTGATGGAGGTTTAGAGTCTGCATTAAATGCTGCTATCACTGCAGAAATTCAGGTACATTTCAACAATATTACCATTTACTATGTAACTAGAATAAGATGCATATAATACAGTTGTTTACAGGACTTGGTGTAAATTCTTTGCAAATAAACAGGCTTACATCAGACAGAGGGCAGTTTTCTTGCTCGGCATTGCAAGCCTCTCTTCCCTGCCAGCACTATCCAAAAAGCGCTCTTAGCTTTCTCTTAGGGTCACACTACAAGTGCTTTTCTAGCTGTCCTTGGCTTTCTGCTGCCATCTTGCTACCTTCAGTCTGCTTGTGTGGTGTTTCTGGCTGCGTCCGCACACACGCACCCCCCACCCCACCCCCCCGAACCAAAACCTAGACCTCTGTATTTTGCATTCAGCCCGAAGTGAAGCCCCTCCATCCACATGACTGGCCTTGCATTTGGCCTGTATTTCTGGCAGTGGGTCCTATTCTTACCTTACTCCAAAAGGAGCTTACCTGCTTCTTTCTTCTATCTTGAATGAAGGGTGGCTATTGGTACCATCATCTTCAATGAGGCTTCACCTAACCCCCAGCATAATTGTAACTTACAGCTTGCATTTTAGGTTTACATATAAATTTGATAGAGTTTAAATGAATAGTGAATATATTTTACTATTTTTAAGTGAGGTACAGTACAGAAAACCACCTGTCTGATATACAGCACCTATTGGTGTGGCTTCAGCAAAAGAATGCATAAACATGAATGCCACATGCCAGGCTTAAAATGGTCTTTTATCTCTGAAGGACTCTTGCAGAGCAGTTCACTTTTAATCAGGCATCTCAGTCCAAAACCTCCATAAATAGTAAGCAGCAATCTCTGAAATTTGAACTTCTCTATTCTTAATGTTTGTTACAAAGTATGAGTCACACTACCAAAATGTGAAAGCCACTGTTACCGGTAACCTTGTCCAGTTGGAATTTCAATCTGAAACCCCCAGATCCAGAACAACAGTCTAGTACAGCATTGAAAAAAAAAATTCCCTTAATCCTAAAACTACACACTCTAGGATAGTACTACAGGAGATAGATAAGGTATAGATGTTATGTTCCACTGCAACTCATGAGCCCAGCTCCATTTGAGTTCTTCAGTAATTCCTACTCTTCTCAAAGATCCATTTTGATGAGTTAGACATGTAGTGCTATCCTTGGGATGAGTGAAATCCTTGGACGTTGAAGGGTTTGCCCATTCAGGCTTCAATGATCTTTTGAATGAAACCCACCAGAATGGAGAACACAGTATATGCTGAGAATGACTGAAGGTACTTAGTCCATGAGCTCAGAGCTGTAAATAGATCTTGCTTAAGCAGCAAGCTACACGGCATCTGTACTTATAGACAGCATGGCAGTGGTCGAATGCATGAACTGCCAGGGAAAGCCTTGCTGTGGGGATCTTTCTTTTTTTCCTGGGAAGAAAGAAACCTGAGGCCTACCAAATATGCATATCCTGAGGGAGAGAAACTTGCACACGGTTTCTTTTGTGAGGGGAATGCAACTTCTTAGAGAGTGTCTTCTGACTGCTTTGAAGCCAGAAGTAGGTACATTCTAAGATTGCCTACAAGTAATGCAGCAATCTCTCTTGGTTCCATGGCATTAACATGTAATTTGTTTTTCCCTGATCCTGCTGCCGTGCAAAGCCTTAAGAACAATAAATCAGGATTAAGTCAGGCTGATGTAATTACAGTGCTCTGGGGTGTGAAAAATCGACTCCCCTGAGCGCAATAGCTATGCCAACCTAACCTCCTGTGTAGCCTCAGCTTAGGTCAATGGAAGAATGTTGACCTAGCTACTGTTGCTTGGGGAGGTGGAGTTCCTACAGCGATGGGAAATCCTCCCTTCTCCTCCTCTGCATTGCTGTAGGAAGCAACTGCCATATGGTGCTATAGTGGCATAGCTATGGCGCTGTAGCTGAGCCCCTCTAGCGCCTGTAGTGTAGACCTCGCCATAGTCTCATAAATTGAGCCATTGAAGGACTCCTTTATATGGACCGTCTTAAGTGTCTTGAGGACACAATCCCTTTTTTCAAAATCCCTACTGCAGTAGGATGTACTGACCCTTCATGCACCACTTTGTTCTTAGTCTGTTTTCCTGGCTTATGAGAGAAGCTTTTTAAATAAATTGAAAACTTAAAAAAAGTCATAGAGATGCTGCTGTCCTATAGGAAGAGAATCTCTGTAGTATACTATAGTTTGGACACTTAATGGTCTCCAGATTTTTTTTCAGCTAGTCTGACCTTCTCACCATTCTTTGTTTTGTACAGATATACTTGAATAAAGGCCTCTCATTTGCCATTAGAAGAAGAGTGAGGCTCTCCCCCCTTAGTCTCCCATTCCCTGTGAGACTTAGCGTGTTTTTGATTTCCTTCTAGGTCTTACATCTCATGCTGGAGCTCAGCCTGTTCTTCATGACCTGTGTCACTCTGCCTTTGAACTCTGTTCTCCTCTCTTTTATCATGTAGAGTATAGGTGTTGGTGACAATTACTTTGATCAGAAAGTTGGGAAAGACTGACTGCTCCCTTGGATGCTCTTTCATTAGGATAAAATGGTCCTGTTCATGTGCCTTATTTTTCTTTTCAAGTTTGTCATCTTGTCACCACAACTACGATACTCTTTGATTAGTTTCTGCTCTAGATTCAGGGCCAAAAAAGGAGAATATGGCATAATCTGTTCCCAGGGCATATTTCAGTCTATTCTTCCAGGAACTCAGACTACAGACACCTGGACACCTGTTTCTTCTGAAACAAAGAACTAGGCCTTGCTGGTCCTCCAGTTCATATGGGCCAGATGCTATATGGCTCATTTAGAGTTGATGCCTACAAAAGAGCAGTCATACGCTGCCCATTTACAGACAAAAAATCTTACCTGTCAATTCCTTGGAGTTTCAGCTTCCAGTTCAGATACCTGCCTTTTTTTAACCGAGCTAAAGGTTTAGTATAAGTATCTCTCTATATTAACATATGAGTTTACCTTTAAAAGGCGAACTGTTTTCTTCTCTTGTGAAAAGTTTTCAGTTTTCATGGGGAGTAATCTTTGGAGAAGCTGGTGGAAGTGTGTGGAGCCTAACTGCATGCCAAAATGCAAACTTTTCATTGGTGGCTCTCATAAGTGAAACATGTATAGGACAGGCATTACCCGTTAGCCTGCGTTGCTGGAACGGTTTAGCAAGTAAGAAATTCTCCTTTAAAATAGTATTTGTAAAAATGTGCTAGATGTCTGCATAATGTGGAATATGAAATAAACTTGTCTGGTATACTTAGGCTATGTCTACACTGCACACTTCTTGTGGTGGTGTATAGGGTATTTGTAGCTACATGCTGCAATTTAAAGCAAGCTACATCCACACTGGTATGTGGCTACATGTGCCAATGGAAGACTCTGGTAGGGGGAGGCAGTGGGAAAAGGCTTGCTGGTGGAGAGCTGCCAGAGCCTTTCCCCGTTGCTGGAGCCTTTCCTTGCAGTGAGGAAAAACTCCAGCAGCAGGGAGATATTGGGACACTACACTGCTAAAAATAGCAGCATAGAAAGACAGACACTGTTTGGGTGAGACGAGAGCCCTGTATGGTACATACCCACCAGGTTCAGGAATATGTTTACTCACCTCAGCAGTGCCTCATGGTCTACGCCGCTATTTATTCCCATGTGAGGGGGCGTGTAGTGTATATATTCTGCACACTGCTGAAAGGAATGTGCAGAGTAGATATACCCTTAATCTCATTTGTGTCATAGGTCACAGCCATTATGCTGTGTTTTCCTACTGAGATAAATGATTGCATCTATTGATGATGTGCTGTTTGCTTTTAACTTTAGAGTTTTTGTATTGTAGGATATTGAGGCAAAAAAAGAAGCCCAGAAAGAAAAAGAAATTGATGAACAGGAAGCAAATGCTTCAACACTTCATAGGAGCAGGACTCCATTAGACAAAGACCTTATTAATACTGGGATCTATGAGTCTGCAGGGAAGCAGAGTTTACCTTTGGTTCAACTGATTCAGCAATTACTGAGGTATTCTTTGTTTTAAACATGTCACGATCATGAGTCTTTATTTTTCCTACAAAAGAAAATCCCTTTAGATTCATCCTACTGTGAAGCATGGAGCTAAATAACAGTAAATGAGCCCTGGTGATAGAGTATGCTTTCAGTCTTTTCCCATCAGTCCTTCTGCCTCCTGAAACTAGAAATATTGAACATATGCTTATTCTGTTTACCTTAGTGTAGCTTTCTGGTTTTATCTTTGTTTTAATGAGTAGAAAAGATGAAGACTCTGTGTAGGGGTCCCTCACTTTCCTGTGGGGAGGAAGGCCACTCTGCATCGCTGTATTGGGCAGTAACTGTAGGGCTTGGGTCATGCTGGCAGGGCCGAGCCGTAAGTAGTCTATAGTTCTGTGTCCGTCTAACAGAGGAAAACAAGCAATAACAGTTTTATGCTCTTGCCCCCACCCTTGGCCTAAGCCTCCTGGCCAAGGCAGCCAGCAAGGATACATAGTCTGGGGCTCTAGCCCTTTGGGTGAGGCAGAGCAGGGAGCAGGCTGTAGCCTCAGCTTGTAGGCTAAGGCAGCCAGCAAACACACAGTCTAGGAGTTCAGGTAGGGATGAGCATCCACACCATCTAGGGGAGCACCAACCGAGTCTAGCGTCTTAGCTTGATGGATGGTAGATTCACACAGGCCTCCTGGCCTAGGGTGGGGAGTCTGCTGCTCAAGGGTGGGGTGGTAAGGGGACGCGGGCCTGCCCAACTCCACCGCGTCCTAGCTCAGGGCCCTAACAGTGGCGGAGTGGTCTACCACTGGGCTAGCGGGGATCCAGCTACAACATGCTGACCTAGAGTCAGTCAGCAAGGTAGCAGGACAGTCGTTGGCTGTCGCTGGGGTCATACTTCCTCGGGGTTGGGTACCTCTATAATCCACAGGTCCTCTGGCTCCTCGGGGTACACAGCGGATGGCAGTCCCGGCAACTCGTCTTCAGGCCCAGTCTTCTCTGGGGGCAGGGTGCTGCAGAATGTCGATTCAGCTCTAGGGTGCCGCAGCAGAGTGGAGGCATCCGTCTCCTTCCCTGGCTCCTCCTCAACAGAGCTGCTGAGCCATCCCTTTATACTTCCAGTCCCGTCCTGGTACTTCCAGCAAGGGGGGCGGAGCGTAGTCCCTCGCTCTCCAGTCCGGAGGGAGGTCACTTGGCCTCGCTGCACTCTGCAATAGGTATTTTTAGATCTAGGGAGAGCTCCTGTTCTTTTGCTCCCAGGCCTGGTGGTACTTCGTCCTCCACCTCAGAGTTCATAATAGAGAAAGAGCAGAACTAACAGCCAGGTGTTCCACAAAAAAGCCATCAATGGCTTTGGAAAAAGATATTAGTAGCCTTACTTCTGATACACGTCAATTCTAGGGCTTGAGGGAGGAAGAAAGTTGGGTGTTCGATTCTTGCCACTATGCGGGAGTCTCAGATAAGCAGGGATCCTAGTTTTCTGTGGTTTTAAAAAAAAATCAATAAAATTCTCCGATAAAAAAACATAAAAATCTGCGTTTTTCAGCAATTAAAATGAAATCTGTCAGCGGGAGCCCTGCTGCCCTGGGCTGAAGCATCAATTTCCCATATTCCTGGGTGTGCGCTGGGGGGCAGGGGATTCTACTGTATGTTTTTATTTTTTCACTATGTAAAAACTGAAGATTCTCTGTAAAAATGCAAATTCTGCATTTTTCCATGTTTTCCCGTGGGAAACTGATTTCTAGGATCCCTGTAGATAAGTGATCAGTGTAGCAAGCCTGGTCCTTGCTATCTCCTGTGAGCCACATGAGTACTCTTTGGGCTAACAGAAATAAAGGGGTGAGAAAATTTGAGAACTTTTACAACACTCATCACATTGATGTGACTGTGTAACAAGGAAATCATACATAACTGGGACTTTAAAACATATGCCACCCCACAGCTTTCTTCTATATAGCATTCTATTTCACATTGTTCAGATCATTAAATCTTTTGCTTTATAGTAAATTGTGGAGATAAGGGTGTGGTGGTTGAGTCCCATTTACAGAAACAAACTAATATTCTTGGAACATTACCCCAAATAAAATAACTTTCTCCAGTGAACTCTTGCATAGGTGTCTTAATTCTCAACAGTTAGAGAAAATCCCAGCAAAAGCTTAATCCTTGTTTCTTTAGGCTTCTAATTGAAACACCAGCTGCCCTTTTAAAGTGCTTTTATAATGCTTTTATACCAATTAGGAACATCGCTTCGCAGACTATAGCCAAGCTAAAAGATGTGGCTCGTCGCATTTCTTCCTGCCTGGACCACGAACATTACAGTAAAGAGAGGTCTGCTTCTTTGGACTTGTTGCTGCGTTTTCAGCGTTTACTTGTTAGTAAACTTTACCCAGGAGAGAATGTTGGGCAGGTCCCTAATACATATGGTAAGTTATTTAATAAAAATAAAAGGCTTACGCGTTGTTTGTAAAACCTGTGCTACCAAACAAGTTTGCTATTTACCATTTTCTTGTTTGACAAAGTTTTGTAAATTGAGATACTGTTTCCTTTGCTTCATGGCCCGCCTGTTTGAGAGCTGTTTTTTCTAAACTATTTACCATTTAAGCAGATTGAAACATAACAAACTGTAAATATAAACAGAGTAGTCAAAACATATGTTACAGGAACATCAGCAGAAAACAGAAGATTCTTTCAGAAAGCTATTCAATTTTACTTACATTTATTAAATGTTTTGTCAGAGAAAATTTAAAAGGTGTGATTGTACCCTATTTAACAGGCCCAATTTTCAGATTTGGGTGTTTATAGTTGGGCACCTAAATCTGTATTCAAGCAACAAAGTGATAGTTTAGATGCCTAGAATATGTAGTTAGGCACTGAAATGGGATTTAGATGCTTAATGTTAGACTCCCAAGTATGAAAATTGGGACTATAACAGGGTAAAAAAAGAACTAGATAAATTCATGGAGGATAGGTCCTTCAATGGCTATTAGGCAGGATGGGCAGGGATGGAGTCCCTAGCCTCTGTTTGCCAGAAGCTGTGAATAGGCGATAGGGAATGGATCACTTGATGATTACCTGTTCTGTTCATTCCGTCTGTGGCACCTGGCATTGGCCACTGTCGGAAGACAGAATACTAAGCTAGATGGACCTTTGGACTGACCCAGTATGGCCATTCTTATGTTCTTATGACTGCTATTTTAACTGTTAACATAGTGAAGCTGGATTTGTTGTCAAAAAGGTTAATTGAAACTAGTTCTTGATATTGATATTTAATTTCAGTGAATTGAATTAACCTAGAACAGATGAATTAATCAAGAACAGTTCTTTTAAATCTGCTTTGTAGGTGGTACAGTAACAATAACTGTGTTTTGTCCTTAATTATGAAAGGTGGCTAGTCAAACAGCAATAATTTATTTTTAATTATTATTATTTTTGCCTTTTCCAATTTAGAGAAAATACAGCTTTGTTCAGATCCTTCTTCTTGGAGAATACAGTTTTATATATTGATTTTACAGGCAGTGACTCTGTCTTTATTAAAGTGGACTATAAATGTGAAATATTGAGCTGTTTGAGATTATTTTAGTTGGATAGTTCCTTACATCAGAAGTGTAAACTAGGAATGATTATGCTTCTGTTTGGTGATGAATTTGAAAGTTCCACTTTTACTTTTTTTAATCTGTTTCATTAAATGATGACTGAAAGTTTTTGTAATGTCTTCTGTTCTGTAGGATATTAAAGCGAACTGTAAACCTTGGAAGCTACAGAGAGCATTCCACCACTAAACCATAATCCCTTTAGTATGAAATACACCTCTAACCCGATATAATGCGGCCCGATAATTCATGAATTCGGATATAACGCGGTAAAGCAGCGCTCCGGGGGGGCGGGGCTGCGCACTCTGGCGGATCAAAGCAAGTTCGATATAATGTGGTTTCACTTATAACGCAGTAAGATTTTTTGGCTCCTGAGGACAGCGTTATAGCGGGGTAGAGGTGTAGTAATTAACAGTGCATAGCAATATTATTCTTAAGACTAAATAGTACTATAAATGTAAGCAATGCCTGACAAAACAGATTCATTCCCTGTTTTGAATGTCTTGCTATCTGAGAATCAAAATGTATATTTTGGATTCAGGAAGAGGAGGGTAGGGAGAGATTGCTGTTGGACTAATAATGTAGGGATGATTTTTGTAAGAAATGAGTTTTAAGAAGGGGTTTGACTGAGGAGAGAAGAGGGTGTTTGATGGGCAACAGTTAGGGGCGTATTCTGAGTAAAGAGATAATTTAATGGAATGGTACAAAGCCAAGTGTATTGAGAAGGAGGCAAAGGAAACAGCATATACACCTCTACCCCGATATAACGCGACCCAATATAACACGAATTCGGATATAACGCGGTAAAGCAGTGCTCCGGGGGGGCGGGGCTGCGCACTCCAGTCGATCAAAGCAAGTTTGATATTACGCGGTTTCACGTAGAACGCGGTAAGATTTTTTTGGCTCCCGAGGACAGCGTTATATCGAGGTAGAGGTGTAGTAAGGAGATAGATTTAGAATAGCCCAAATGCTTTAGTACAAAATAATAAATTAAAACAAGTTGGAAATTTTACATGGAATGATTGTAATTATCCAAATTGAACTTTGTCTTGGACTCTGGTTTAAACACCCACCTTATACTTTTGAAAACTTCCATGGGATTTTAATGCCACCTGGTATTACATTAACAAAAATGGTGGCCGCTGCAGTAGAGCACATCCAAAACGTGCTGGCTCATTGCTACAATGTTGATGTGGCGGGAAGAAGGACACCTACTAAATTGGTAGCAAAACTTTTAGCAGTGTCAAAGAAAACTTCCCTGGAAGTTTGCCTCACACCAGATAGGAATGGCCTTACTTAGTTTAGGAGATTTAATGATATTACAGCTCTAGATGTTATGGTTGCAGGCTTTATTTAAATTGAGATTGGTCTATGCTCTTAAAAAGTCAGTATCTGGGATTTAAGCTTAATCTTTTATCAAAAATAAATTATGCTGTTTTCTTAATTGAATGCTAATATTGAAGTGGTGTTTGAGGGGCTTGTAAGTACTATATAATCCAAAATGGAGCTTTTAGTTTATTTGCTTAAGTAGTTACTTTGATTATGCTTTGTGCCCCTCCTTTTTTCATAGGTCCTGAGCTTCTAGGAGTTGGTTCTCTGCTAAAGAAATACACAGCACTTTTGTGCACACACATTGGTGATATACTACCTGTGGCAATCAGCATTGCATCCACTAGTCACAGACATTTTGCAGAAGTATCTCGGGTTGTGGATGGAGATTTAACAGGTACCTTTCTTTTTCTCCTGGAAAATCAGTTTGTAGGCAAACATTCCTAGTACATAATCATTCAGGCTATATTGTTGATATTCCTTGAAACTTTTAATAACGGTTAAAAAAGAAATTCTCAAATTAAGAGTCTCTCCAAATAGAGAAGAAGCAAGGAGGGGCAAGTTAAAGGGAGAGAAAAAACATCACTTTAAAGTAGTAAGTAAAAAGGAGAATAAGCTGCTGTGACTTAGGTCAAAAGTGGCATACATATATCTGTCTCAACTTCAGTGTGAGTATTTTCTGTTTTGTAGGTGTTCTTCTTCCAGAGTTGGTAGTTTCTATAGTGTTGCTTCTCAATAAAAATGCTGGACTGATGCAGGAAGCGGGTGCTATTCCTCTGTTGGCTGGCCTGCTAGAGCATCTGGACAGATTTAACCATCTAGCACCTGGAAAAGAAAGAGATGACAATGAGGATTTAGCATGGCCGGGAATAATGGGTATGTTCTACTTACTTAAAGCAGTTAAAACACTTAGTTGGGGCTTTACAGGAAAGTTTTCTGAGTAACTCTAACACTCTTCCAATATTTAGAATTCTCTTGCATGAAGCAAAGCACCAGTAGCCTTTTTAACATTTGTGTTCTTGAATTCTTTTTAAATCAAACACTTTTACATTTCCTTGTTTTATCAGAACTATTGTCATAATAGTGTTTACTGCGAAAAAATGATTACATTGTGTCAATGATACATTTGGCATGTTTTAATTGCTATATAAACTTGTCTGTCAAGAGGAGGGTGGTTTGTTGATTTTGTTTGTTGAAGTAATTTCACTAATCATAGTTTAAACTATTACTGAAGATGAGAGCATTTGTTTAAAACTATATAGGAAGGAAGGGGTGGTGCTATAGTAGGTGGCTCAGAGTATGGCAGATGCACATTGGCACAATGAACTTTAGCTCTAGTGAACCGGGAATCGCAGTGAAAAAGGGAAAAATGTTATCCTCGTGCCTTATGGTTTAATAACCAAGGACAAGAACACAAGTGCCCCCTTCCAAAATGTAAAAAAGTAATATGGCCAGTTAAAACAGGCCTGACTTTACAGAAAGCATTAAATGTAAAAATGGAAATTTGGTTTGTAAATGGATCCAGTTATTACACTGCTGAACAAGCTAAAACAGAATATGAGGCAATAAAGGTAAATGCCAGCCAAAAGTTAAAAGGATCAGTAAGACTCCACTCAGTCCAAGCTGCTATGGTAATGGCAGTATTAAAGGTATTGCCAAAAAAAAAAAAGGTAATATAGCTATATTTACCGACTCATACTGGGTGTGTAGAGCAGTCATCGTTTGGCTCCCAGTGTGGGCAGCCAAAAAAATATGCACCGGAAATAAAAATCAAGTGGTGTATAAGCAATATTAAAAACAGGTAGTAACAATAATACAAACGCGCCCCCCCCCCCAACCTATGTAACTCATGTTAAAGCACACCA
>NW_020664374.1:2532102-2534219 GCF_002925995.2 Terrapene triunguis | reverse complement strand
AATTTACAAACCTTACAAAAATAATAAAAATATTAAACAACTGCTAAAAAAAATCAAAGGAAAATAAAAAATTCACCAGAATGCTATCGGAATGGTTTGGGCCACAAAACATAACATTAAATTGGGAAAGCAACCTAGATATTGGGTAATACCTAAAGGGGTCCAAACTAAACTAATACAATATGTGCATAAACAGGGACACTTTAAAACAAAAAAACTTCTTAAGCGCCTTAAAAATACAAGCTGGTGGCCTACCATGGAAAAAATGGTAAAGCAATGGTGTAACCATTGCATACAATGTGCAATGGTTAATGCGGACCTGCAGGTGGGAAAAAAAACCCCTTAAAAACACACATTATATGTAATATATATTTATATTGAAGTAAATATGTATATGTAACCAGGTTTCTTCCTGAGCCCAGTGGGTAAGGAAAGGGTGGGGGTGCTTGAATTTGATTGGGTCACGCCTTGAGCCCTCGGTAGGGTATAGGCGGAGTGCCCTGAATTGAGCGGGTAACAGTGGGACGTGAGCTTGATGTCCATCAGTTCACTTGGTGACTATTTATGGAGAGATGGTATGAACCATTGAAGTTTGGGACTGGCTGGTCTAGGGTATTATCTGGTTCTGAACTGAAAGTACTGAAAATATAAGGATTTTTTACATTTAACAGTATTTTCATTCTGTTTGTGGATCTTAACAGTTTTTTTCTGTCACCTTATTACAGCATGCTTTGATGAGAAGCTGCTTTAGGGGCACTCTTTGCAGACTTCACAATTCTCCAGACTTTTAGCTCTTTACAACCCACTCTCATCTCCCACACCAAGAGTTTGTGCTCTTTGGAAGCATAGCTGCTTCTAATTCGTGTCTTTTTCACCATAGACAGATGAGGCGCTCCACTGAGTGCTGGTGCTGTGTCAATCAGAAGCTGATAATTTCTCTGAAATTTCTTCAGGAACTTATCTAAATTGTTTGCCTAATGAAATGGTAGAAGTCATTTTGTGTTGTGCTGAGCAGTGTTGCGTCTTGGTCTACACAATTTTGAGTTTTTGTTGTACATTTCTCTCTCCCTTGTTGATTTTTCTGGATATGCCTTTTGCAAATTTACTTTCACTTGCATGACAGTTTTGAATTCAGGCTGCAGCTGTTTCTTTACCACAGAGTTCTTTGTTTCCCTGTCGTCTATGACTAGAACTCTCTCCTAATGGACATTTCTGCTATCAGATGAGTGAGGGATTGCAAGCTTGAGGCTTGTATGGCAATAGTGGGAGAGACTGGCTGTGAAACGTCTGTATTCTTATTGACTGCTGATGGTGCATGTATCTCCTTAAGGTCTGTCTGTCTTTATTAACTGACAAGCCCCTGGAGACTTTCTGAACTCCTTCCAAGGCACTAATAGATCATTGTCCAGAATAGAAATAGCAGGCTAACAATCCTTTCTGTACATCAGCACACTAGAGAAGTTCTCACAGTTGCCAAGCAATCTCTGTATGTATTCTCCATACTTCTGTGCCTTGGGGATGGGAGTTTGCACCAGTGGTTGTCATAACAGCTTCCTTGGCTCATTCAGGAGCAGGCACTGGAGGTTTCACTGACAATCTCTTGAGATTTGAGCACTGAGAACAAGTGCCAATGGTTACTGTTAAACCTAACATGCTAATGGGGCTTTGTCTTGAGCACACCTGTATGGAGCTACCCAAAGAATTGACCAAGAGACACCCTTCCTTCCTTGACACATGCACTCAATCGACTCAGGGGGTCACAGTGCACTTTGAGGGGGAACATAACAATAATAAGTATTTGCCATTACATTTCCTTCTGACAAAGTTCCAGTACTTTAGGTGAAATGTTTCTCTCCTTTGATAACAGTTGTTGGGCTAAAGCCCAGAATGCCCGTCTGGTGTGTATATATACAGTATGAGGAAAAGCACATAAGTGGAACTCAGTGTTGTTGTTATCCCCTTCCTTCCCACCCTGCAGAAAAATGCCTAGAGGTGTCTAAAGTTACTGAAAACGTTTGTTTTAACATCCATACAGTACAATGTTTTGGTCAGCATCCGTTTTATGTTTTATTTATATATATATATATATATATATATATATATATATATATATATAT
>NW_020664374.1:2415810-2532002 GCF_002925995.2 Terrapene triunguis | reverse complement strand
TGAAAATTTGTGAATGACACAGATTGGCACGAAGATTGTCAGAGTGGTAAATAATGAGGATGGGGCAGTCATTCAGAGCAATCTGGATCACTTGTTAAGCTGGGTTCATTCAAATAAAAGGCATTTTAATACAACCAAATGCAAGGTCATACATCCAGAAATGAAGATGCAGGCCGTACTTACAGATTGGGGGACTGTATCTTAGAAAGCAGTGACTGAAAAGGTTTATGGATCTTAGCCCTGGTCTACACTACGAGTTCAGGTCGAATTTAGCAGCGTTAGATCGATTTAACCCTGCACCCGTCCACACGACAAAGCCATTTTTGTCAACTTAAAGGGCTCTTAAAATCGATTTCTGTACTCCTCCCCGACGAGGGGATTAGCGCTGAAATCGACCCTGCTGGGTTGAATTTGGGTAGTGTGGATACAATTTGACAGTATTGGCCTCCGGGAGCTATCCCAGAGTGCTCCATTGTGACCGCTCTGGACAGCACTCTCAACTCAGATGCACTGGCCAGGTAGACAGGAAAAGCCCAGCGAACTTTTGAATTTCATTTCTTGTTTGGCCACCGTGGCGAGCTGATCAGCACAGGTGACTATAATATGGAGATATACCTATCTCATAGAACTGGAAGGGACCCTGAAAGGTCATCGAGTCCAGCCCCCCTGCCTTCACTAGCAGGACCAAGTACTGATTTTTGCCCCAGATCCCTAAGTGGCCCCCTCAAGGATTGAACTCGCAAGCCTGGGTTTAGCAGGCCAATGCTCAAACCACTGAGCTATCCCAGAATCGCAAAAGAGCTCCAGCATGGACCGTACGGGAGGTACTGGATCTGATCGCTGTATGGGGAGACGAATCTGTGCTATCAGAACTCCATTCTAAAAGACAAAATGATTAAGCGCAGCCAGACACCAGGACACCAGGGCGGTTAGAAGAGTGCAGCAGGGCGCGCTGCGCATCAGAGAAGCTTTGAAAACCAGTTTCGTGACTGGCCAGGCTACGGTGTGAAAGTTCTGTTTGTTTCTCCTTGATGAAAACCCGCCCCCTTGGTTCACTCTACTTCCCTGTAAGCCAACCGCCCTCCCCTCCCCCCTTTGATCTCCGCTTGCAGAGGCAATAAAGTCATTGTTTCAAATTGATGCATTCTTTATTAATTCATCACACAAATGGGGGGATAACTGCCAAGGTAGCCCGGGAGGGGTAGGGGAGGAGGGAAGCACAGGGGAAGGGTAGTAGTAGGGGCACCCCCTAGAATGGCAGGCAGCTCATCATAGAATGGGATGTCTGGGGCTCTGACCCAGAGCGGCCGTTTGCCTCTCTGATTCTTTGGTAGGCTTGCCTGATATTCCAGGCAGGACTGAATCTCCATTAGACGAAACTTAAAGAAGGGAATGACCTGGAGTCACTCCCATTTATGTCCAGGCGCCCCCGACCGACCTCACCGAGGCCGGCCAGGAGGAACCAGGAGACAGCAGCAGATGATACAATACAGCTGCTAACCGTCTTTGCTAACTTGCAAAGGCAAGGAGCTGCTGCTGTGTAGCACTGCAGTACCGCGTCTGCCAGCAACACCCAGGAGACGTACGGTGACAGTGAGCTGAGCGGGCTCCATGCTTGCCGTGGTATGTCGTCTGCACAGGTAACCCAGGAAAAAAGGCGAGAAACGATTTTTTGCCGTTGCTTTCACGGAGGGGGCGCGCGGGGGGGGACCTGACGACATGTACCTAGAACCACCCGCGACAACGTTTTTGCCCCATCAGGCATTGGGAGCTCAACCCAGAATTCCAGTGGGCGGTGGAGACTGCAGGAACTGAGAGATAGCTACCCACAGTGCAACGCTCCGAAAGTTGACGCTAGCCTCAGTACTGTGGACGCCCTCCGCCGACTTAATGGTCTTAAGTGGGGACACACACAGTCGACTGTATCAAATCGATTTCTAAAAAAATCGACTTATATTAAATCGACCTAATTTCGTAGTGTTAGACATACCCTCAGTGAACAACTCAAGATGAGCTCCAGTGTGATGCTGTCGCAAAGAGGGCTAAGGCTTTCCTTGGATTGAAGAGGGGAGTAGGGAGGTGACTTTTACCTGTGTATGTGGTATTGGTGAGAGATACTAGAATACCGCATACGGTTCTGATGTCAACATTTTACATAGGATTTTTGAAGAACTGGAGAGGATATAGAGAAGAGCTATAAAAAGATTTGAGGCTGGAGAAAAATCCTTTGCAGTAAGAGATTTAAGGACCTTAGTAGTTTAGTTGTTCAAAATAGAAGATCGAGGTGACTTTATTACAGTGTATAAGTACCTCCACAGGGAGAAAAATACCAGGTACTATAGGGACCTTTAACCTAGCAGAGAAAGATATAGCAAGAACTATTGTCTGGAAGTTAAAGCCAGACAAATTCAAATCAGAAATAAGGCATGCACTTTTAACAGTAAAGGTGATAACCATTGGAACAAACTACCAAGGGAAGTGGTGGATTCTTCATCTCTTGATGTCTTCAAATCACGATTGAAAGATAAGCTTTAATCAAACACAGGTTATAGGGCTCAATTCAGGGGTAAATGGGTGAAATTCTGTGGCCTGTTTTATACAGGAAGTCAGACTAGGTGATCTAATGGTTCTTTATGGCCTTCAGGTCTATGAATTCCTTTCCGTCCTCTGTGCTTGCTCATAGTGGTCTCTAAAAGTGAGGTTGGACTTGTTCATTCTCCGAGCTTTGGAATAGCTAAATGATCCAGGCCTCAAACAAGTACTTTGACCTTGTTTTTACTGACTTCCTCCACTTGAAAACTGCCTGTAAAGTGTCAGATAATGGCATCTCTGTCCAGTCTAAACAACACCGTGCTACCAACTGAAGTCATCTTGTGGTATTCAGTGCTTTCCGCACTATCAGAAAAGGAAGCGAGGGGTAGACAAACCTGGGATTTGCTACATCTCTGCGCAGGTGGATTATATTGTCTGTTGGTGTGCGTTTGGTATAAGTATAAAGCTTATGGAAGTGTCTGCCAGTTGCGTTTGTGGGAGACAAACTCCAGGGTTGGGGTCTCGGATAACCCTTCCCCCCCTCACCTTCACAGAATGTGTTGTTTTTAGGGTTACCCTAGTGCTGTTTTGTTGTTGTCAATGCTATTTTTAAGAAACTAAAATGCATGCAATATATAATGTTTTTGTTTTAAATCAATAGGTTCATTTTTTACTGGCCAGAGCTGCAGAAATAATGAGGAGGTAACACTTATACGTAAAGCTGATCTAGAGAACCATAATAAAGATGGAGGCTTCTGGACAGTGATTGATGGGAAAGTATATGATATAAAAGATTTTCAGACCCAGTCTTTAACAGGGAATAGTATACTTGGTGAGTTTCAACTCTTGAATTGAAGGGGCACAGATTTTTGTTTTGTTTTAAAATTAATTGCCGTAAATAGCTGTTTAGATATTATAGAACTACTGAATATTCTTTTTTTCTAGCTCAGTTTGCAGGTGAGGACCCAGTTGTTGCTTTGGAAGCTGCCTTGCAGTTTGAGGACACAAGAGAGTCGATGCATGCCTTCTGTGTTGGCCAGTATATGGAGGTAGAAATAATTTAATATACTTCGTAGCACATCATATGTAGGATAGTAAACTATCTGGAGAAGTGACCTTTTCAGCCTGTAGGATTGATGCCAGTTTTAGTCAAGGACCTGAAGCAAAAACTTGGGTTACAAATGACTAATTGAGAGAGACAGTATTGCACTTAATGAAATTTAATTTATGATTGTATTAATAGTTTACTTCTTCAGAATGTGTTTATAGTAATAAAGGATAGTTTTGTTTTTAAACTCTTGTTGGAATTTACTTTTGGCCTCAATTTGATATTTCTTCTGTTTAGCCTGACCAGGAAGTGATTACAACACCAGATCTTGGCAGTCTGTCGTCACCTCTCATAGACACAGAAAGAAATCTGGGCCTTCTTCTTGGACTGCATGCTTCCTACCTAGCAATGAGTACACCACTTTCTCCTGTGGAGGTTGAATGTGCCAGTAAGCAGAACTTATTTTCAGTTAAATTAGAAGTAATGGATTGTGTACTGTACCTCTGCATGCTTCCCAGAATATGCTGGACCAGACTATTGTAAATATAATTTAATCAGGAACTTAGCATGTTTTTTTGCCTCACTTTCTTCTGGACATAGCTTAAAGACTTTCGTGTTCTTCTTTTTACCATTAGAAAACTCTTAGTACACGAAAAACTTTTTTTCTCTTTGTTTGGCTGTTCCTCCCAGTTTTCTCTTTCTGATGCAGACATGCAGGTCTTTTTCACCTCGGTTTGTGTAATTGATTCACTTTTATTCAGATGATTAAATGCCTGTTCTTTTGTGTATTTCCTTGCTTTGTAGCTTTCAGAGCAGTGTGTTATGTGCTCTCTTCCCACTCTGACATTTTTGACAGCAGATGACGTGAGAGAAGGAATCCTTTATGTATACTTTCATTCCTTATCCCCACTACATTCACTGCGTTCCCTCTTCAATCTCATATTTTTTTGGATTTCTTCTAAACCACTTTGGTTTGCTGGTCTGGATTTCTGCTTTTAAAAGTCATTTCTTTAGTTTGTGTAAGGGGGCCTACCATGAAACGAATATTGTTTTTGCCACTTGAATTCAAGTACCAAATATACTCGTTCATAAACCAAATTTTTTTAGTAAAAAAGGGAAGCATCAGAGAAGGGGGTCGGCTTATGAACGGGTATAGGGAGAGAGAGGTGGGGCACAGCCCGTCCCCCCGAGAGAGGGGGCAAGGAGAGGCAGCAGAGCCAGAAGGGAAGAGGCAGGGCCAGAGTCTCTCCGCTTCTGGCCACGCTGCTCTCCCTCCAGCCTCCAAAGCAGCTGCAGCTCCAGGGCTGGCAGGCTGCAGCCACGCCACTCAGCCCCGCCTGCTAGAGCATGCTGCAGCCGTGCTGCTGGAGCAGGCTGAGGCCGCGCCGCCTGGCCCGCTGGAGCACACTGCGCCCGTGCTGCCCGGTCTGGCCCACCGGAGCAGGCTGTGGCCGCGCTGCCTAGCCTGCCGGAGCAGCTCCAGCCAGGCCAGAGACATCCTCCTCTCACCCACCCTAGCTAAGGTGGGAAGGGATGGGATGGGGAGAGCGTGGCGGTCCCGGACTAGAGGTGGGGTCATGTGGGGGGTGGTCACAGGGGTTACGCCCCCTCCCCCAGCTTTTCCCTCCCCCCCAAAAAATTGCCCCACCAGTTGCTGTCCCTGCCCATCAGGGTAAGCAGCTGGCGGGCTGGGACGCTTTGTTTACTTCCGTGCCTGTGGACGCTCGAGGTAAACAAACGATCTTGGCCCACCAGCAGCTTATCCTGATGGCCCGGGAGCCAAAGTTTGCCAACCCCTGAATTATAGGGTCGGCTTATGAATGGGTCATAAAAAGTGTCCATTTTTACTTATCCATCTGGGGTGGGGGGTTGGCTTATAAAAGAACCGGCTTATGATCGAGTATATACGGTACTTCAACAGGGAAAAGAAGTTAATCTTTTGTCTACAGTGCTGCATAGTTATGCATTTGAGTAGTTCAATTGACTTCAGTGGGGCTACTAAAGTGCCTACACATGTAAGACATTATGGGATTGAGACCTTTGTCTCACAACGCTTATGTCAAACTCTAGTAGACTTTCATGCTTCATATACCCTTCTGTATGCACTTCTGGGACTCATTGTGAGTTTTTTAAAAGACGACTCAGTATCATGCTATTTGTCCGTCCTTGGCCAAGAACGTGAACAAGATTCAAAGGGGGACTCGCTGATTATTTGGATAACAGGAATATCCGGAGTTTTAATAGTTAATGGTAACAAGACAATTGGAAGGGAGGTTAAACCTCATGCTTCAAGGTTTAACCTGATCTCTTATTATTAGGGGTTAGGGTGAGTCTTTCATGAGGTGAAAGAGCATATTATCCCATGTTGGCCTACTGTGGGGTTTCTTGCACCTTCCTCTGAAACATCTGGAGCTGGCTGCTGTCATATTGGACCAGAAGGACCATGATTCTGATCCAGTATGGCTGTTCTTAGAATAGTTGGTAAGACCTTCATGGCTTCATCACAGCTGATGGCCTCAGGTGAGAAGTGGCTCCCTGTAGTGGCTTGGTTAAGATGTTACCTTACTTAATTTACAAATAATTTGTCAATTGTTTTTTCTGATTAAACTTCACCAAATAAGTGTGAAAGTCTTCTAAATTTACTCATGTTTGCAAGTAAATTTCATCTTTTGTTGTAAAGAATTATTCAGTTTAGTGACAGATAGCTTTCCCTGGCAGAAAGACTTACATATGTATTTTGTTTTCACTCTTGTTAGAATGGCTTAAGTCATCTATCTTCTCCGGAGGTTTGCAGACCAGTCAGATACATTACAGTTACAATGAGGAGAAAGATGAAGACCACTGCAGTTCACCTGGGAACACTACCCCAAACAAATCAAAACTATATTCACATCGACTAACCTTGAGTGACCATTCACAACCATTTCTGCAAGCCATTGCAGATAACAATATTCAGGATCACACTGTGAAGGTAAAATCTTTAGTCCCATCTTTACCAGGAAATTGTTTAAATGTGACCAGCAGCAAGCCCCCTGAATTGTTGCTAGAAACAATTTAAAAGCTACCATAAGTGAAACAAAAGTGTTTTCAAATGTTACAGAAAGTGTAGTTGAAAACTGGTAGTGAATTTAAATTGCTCTATTACACACATTGTGTAAGTGTTTGAAAACACTTTTGTTTCACCTTTGGTAGCTTTTAAATTGTTTTTCAGCAACAGTTCAGGGGGATTGCTTTAACCTCTGGCACATTTTCTGTGAAAGGGGAAGCAGGGAGTTAGAGTAAAGCAAGTCTTCATTGTTTCTGTTGTGCTGCGAAAACTACCTCCTGCAAGTAAAGTGTTGTTCCTAGTCAGAGGTTAGGCCGGGGTAATCAATTATTTTTTTGTCCAAATTTCTAGGTCAAGGTACAGTCAAGGTCCAGACTCTAGAGAAAAGAATACAAAAATAATAATAATGATAATAATAAGTAAATAAGATTTTGTGGTCCGTTCAAAAGAGTCTGGCGGTCCAGATTTGACCCGCGATCCACCTATTGACTACCCCGGGTTAGGCTGTTCAATATCAAGACACAGTCATTAATACTTAGATCCTAGCTAACGTATGATTCAATTAAAATTAATTTCTGTATGCAGTTTTTCTTATGAATTCCAAGTGATTTAAACTTAATATTACATAAAAGGAAATTGAATACTGTCATTTAAGCTTTAGTGACACTGTAGGCCATGGTTACCAGTTGTACTAAGATGGAATTATCTCCCAGTCAAAGTGCGGAGGTGCTGTGTACTTAGTGACCATATCTGTACTCATCTTTCTCAGTTATATAGTCCCCTGCATACTTTCAGTTTTAGATTTTTATGTAATTGTATAGTTATTTCTTAGTAGATATAGAATGATTATGTAAGTCTTTTGTGCTCAGATTGGTTACTGCCCTTGGTACACCTCAATATGCCCACAAGTGTCCATCTCCATTTCTAACCCCATGATTCCTGTCGAACCCCAGAGTCGAGAGATAATTTTGAAATATTATTCTTGGGAGGAAATATTTAAGACTGGGTTTAGGTGGCCTGGTAAGCTGGAGAACAGGTCAGAAGCTGTTACGACTGTGCTCATTGTTGCCATGTTGTGTATGATGAGAGCCCTCTGATGGGCTATTGTCCTCCGAACAGGAGTGACAATATGGATTGCTGTTTGGTATAATAGCTTGTTTGTACTTCTAGTAATTAGGTGATTCATATCCTGGACTGAGAAATATCTTGGCTATGGCTTCTGAATGTATTTAACCCAGGATATTATTGAGTTTTCACTTGAATGCTGGCTGTAGTGTTCTACATTACTATACCTGAAGAGTTAGATAGTGCTGTTCCTTTGACTTTAGTGTTTGTTTGCAGGACTTTTTATGTCAAGTAGAGAGGTACTGCAAACAATGTCACTTGACAACACCAATCACATTCCCTCCTGAGCATCCTGTGGAAGAAGTAGGACGTTTACTCTTATGTTGTCTTCTAAAGCATGAAGATTTAGGTAAGTAGACTTAGCTGTTCCAGAACACTTAAATTAGTGTTTTGTTTTTTTTTAACTCCCACTCCCCTCAATCTTAGAAATAGATATTCTTAGTGTGTTTTTTCCCATTAAGGTCATGTGGCATTGTCTCAAGTGCATCCTGGTACCCTGGGAGTTGACCAAGTCAAACACAGAACCTTACCGAAATCTGTAGTAGATGTATGTCGTGTTGTCTATCAAGCAAAATGCTCGCTAATTAAGGTAAGCCTCCAACCACCTGTGTCTAACTTCTCTTCAACCTTAATTATTAAAAATGACAATTGACTCCTTTAAATTTTATTCCCTTATTATATTTATAATCTCTGTTTCCATTCCTGTTTTAGACACATCAGGAACAAGGCCGCTCCTACAAGGAAGTTTGTGCTCCTGTCATTGAACGTTTGAGATTCCTGTTCAATGAATTGCGTCCTGCAGTCTGCAATGATATCTCCATAATGTCAAAGTTTAAACTTCTGAGCTCTTTGCCCCGATGGAGGAGGATAGCTCAGAAGATAATTCGAGAGAGAAGAAAAAAAAGAGGTAAGAGAATAGTGATACTGTAGTAAAACAAAATAAAAGAACCAACTTCCCCTCAAAGCTTTGTACATATAAGTAACACTTCTTTGTTAGGACAGTGAGGATGCTTGGGTTCTGTTGAAATATTGGGTCTACTAGTTTTTTTACTGGACTTTGACAAACTTTTGTAAAGAGGTAAATATTAACTTCTGGAGACAAGACATGGTGAACTAGTCTAGAAATTCAGGTTAGAGTGGTGCTTATTTTCTGGTTTCCCGTTCATTTAAAAAAACCTGTACATCTCAATCTGACTGAGTTTGACTTGACATAGGTTTGACTTCAAATGGGATACTTTTTCACGTAAAATGATTTGATAAATGATATATAGCTAGTGAGTTACATTATAATGAAATGCCAGATATGATCAGATTATAAAATATTACTAGCATTGTCTTTTAAAGATTCAAGCTTATCATAAAACATACCAAAACCACCAGTGTTCTTAATAAAGTTTGTGCTTAATAAAGATTCCATGCTTCAAATTTGAATGTAAAGATTTGGAGATTTTCTGTATGTCTGTGTAATACTCTAATCATGAAGATGATGAATTTCGCACTTCTGAAAATTTCACCCTAAGTCCAATTTTCAGAAGTGACTGACTTAGAAGCCTGTCTTGCTGACAGTGCTTCATGTTTGAAAGTGGGACTTAGACCCCTAAGTCACTAATGTGCTTTTGAAAATTTTACCCATAGTATAGACATAATGTATGCAGAATATTATATATTGGACCCTACTATTCAGTAATGAAAATAAAATACTATCACTTTGTATGTTTTTTTTCTCATCTTAATTTTCTTGAACATATTGATTGACAAGTTTACATGTAATCATTGTAGTGGAAGTTGCATACTAAAAGATAAAGAATAGCTGGGGAAATTACTCTGACTAGATAATGTTGCAGTGAGTATTGGAGAGAATTCCCACAGTTTGTCTCAAGAAACTATGCTAGAATAATTGACTAAACTTGGAGCATTGAAGTCAAAATTCTTCTTCGAGTGATGGTCCCTATTGGATTCCACTGAGGGTTATGCACATGTGCCATGCACCTGGAGCCAGAGCTTTAAAAAGTAGTAGTTCTGTTGGTCCATGAGTGCACGCTTGTTCCGTCTCATGGTTTCGACAGAGGCGATAAAGGGTGGGACAGACTGACCACGCCCTCAGTTTCTTCTCACTGCTGCGTGATCCAAGTCAGAGCTTCAGCTGTTCTCTCGTCCCTTGTGACACACTTTCTGAAAAGACTGTTTTATTCTTGTATATAGTTAGCATTTTATTATTTTTTATAGTATTTTTTTAGTGTTAGTAATAGTTTTCTTAGAATCTAAGGACTTTGTGACGCTGCTTTGGTGGTTTCCTGCCTACCCTCCCACCAGTACCAACACTTGGATACTGGGTTATGCTGAAGATGCCGGCGTTCAAGAGCTGCGCTTCCTGCCCTTGCTCATTTTCAATCCACAATTATCACTAATGCTGCTTTTACTGCAGGGGGAAGCCCACATCACATCTAGGTGCAGTATCTGCCTCTTTTTCCCTGCCCATAAGCAGGAAGTCCAGGCTCTCTACCTCAAGAAACACTTCATGGAGGTTGCCATGAGGCTGCAGTCAGATCCAGGCCAGGGAATTCCCCCACTACATCGACCTGAGCACTCGAGGAGTGCACCTTCTACTGCGGATCTCCAGTCTGGATCCGCTGGTACCATTGCTGCAGACCTCGTGTCAAGGCCAAGCCGTGAGGCAAGGAAACATGCGCATAAACATGACAGTAAGTCTTCTTCAAGGGCCAAGAAAGACACTGCTTCCTCCCCGAGTTCTGGCCATGGAGAAGCGGCGTGTTCCAAGGCCCACAAGCACAACAAGAAGTTGCATAGAACACTGGACCTGCCGGTCCAGGACTCTAAGCATCATACCCCCTCTTCATCGGTACCGCCAAAACAGTGGGGATCGTCTGTGCCGAGACAGCCTTCTGTCCCCATTCAATCTCTGGTTCCATCTGGAATGCATGCCACTGACACCAGGGAGACTCATATTGGCTCCTGGACATCATGAACTTTTTGCCTTAGATGAGGTGAGATCCCTATGTCTTCCAGTGCATTCACCTCCAAAGAGACTCTGCTTCCCTGCTCTGGACTTACTGGCTTCAGGTCATGTTCATGAGCACTGCCCTGCAACACTCTTGGTTCTGGTGGCTCTGCTGTTTGAGCAAGGATCCGACTTCTTGGCATTGGAAGATTCAGATGGGGCACATGGTCCGCTGCTCCCGTACCAATGGTGAAAATATCCAAAGGCTCTGCCGGTCCAGTGGCAAATCCTCCCTTCTCTCAGCCCAGCTCCATGTGGACTACCATAGCAACTCAGTGTGCCAGACAGCAGCATCCACATTCCATTCTGACTGACAAGGAGGGTAAGAGACTGGACGTTCTGGGTTGCAAGATCTATTTGTCAGCCAGCTGTCAGTTCTGCATCTCTAATTACCTGGCATTACTGGCAAGTTATGACTTTTTTGAATTATGGCCAGCGAGCAGAATTTACAGACAAGCTTACTGAGCAGGACCATGCCCGTTTCCAGGCTATTTTAGAGGAAGGCAAACTGGTTGCCAAAATGATGCTCCAGGCTGCAGTAGATTTGGAGATTGTGTCTTCATGCACTATGGACACAGGAATTATCACGAGGAGGGAATCCTAGTTACATTCTTCTTGTTTTCCAAGGGAGGTACAGAACACAATTGAGGACCTCCCCTTCAGTGTGTCTCTCTTCAATCAGAAGACTGATTCCCTACACTCACTCAAAGACTCTAGAGCAGGGGTCTCAAACTCAATTTACCTTAGGGCCAGTGCCAGTCCTTAAATCCTCCCAGCGGGCCAATGTCACTCATGCTGCCAGAACCCACCCCCCAAAAAACTCTGCCTCCCCAAAACTCCGCCCCCCACTTGCCTAAGGCTCTGGAACAGGGTTTGGGTGGGGGAGGTGGTCTGGAATAGGGGATTGGGGTGTAGAAGGGGTAAGAGGTTGGGCTCTGGGAGGAAGTTTGGGTGGGGGAGGTGGTCCTGGGTGCAGGCTCTGGGGTGGAGTTTGGGGTCTGGGGTATGTGTGGGGCTCTGGGAGGGAGTTTGGGTGGGGGAGGGGGTCTTGGGTGCAGGCTCTGGGAGGGAGTTTGGGGGCAGGAGGGGGTAGGGGTGCAGGTTCTGGGAGGGGGTTGGTGGTGTGGTGCTTACCTGGGGCTCCAAGGCTGCCAGTGGTCCCTATGAGCCTCCCTACAAGCATCAAAAGACTCCACAGCCCTGACCGCCTGGCCTGTTAGCACAGTCCTTGACATCACGCAATCAATTTTTACATAAGCAATATTTCTGAGTGCATCTAGAGAGCTGTCAACCATGTTGCAACCCACCATTCTTGCACACCACTCCCTTTGGGAGTCATCCAGCCTGGAGTGCGATAACAATGGACAAGTGGGCCCTGGATGTCATTCGACATAGCATCATGATCTTAATCATATAGCCATCTCATCCACATCCCCTGTCCTGATTCTGCCTCTGGGACCGCTCTCATGATGCTATCTTTGCCCTGGAGGTGGACTCCCTCCTACAGAGAAGGGTGATAGAGCCTGTGCCCACGGACTTTCAAGGCACAGGGTTTGTCTCCACCTACTTCCTGGTACACAAGAAAAAGGGAGGATGGAGACCAATCCTAAATCTCCATGGTCTCAACCGCTTCATACGCAAACAAAAGTTCTGTATGGTGATGCTTGCAGCCATCATACCCTCTCTAGAAAGAGGCATGTGGTTTACAGCTCTCGATATGCAAGACACTTACTTTCACATAGATATTCACCCAACCCACAAATGATTCCTGAGATTTACAGTGGGCCCTCAGTTCTTCCAATATAGGGTTCTACCATTTGGACTCTCCACTGCTCCATGGGTCTTCTCCAGAATGGTGGCCTACCCCTGGCATTAAGAGGTCCTCATCTTTTCTTATCTTGACGACTGGCTGCTGGCAGCATGATCCAGATACGATTTTCCTGCTGCTTTTACTCCTCTCTTCCCTGGGGATGAGTGTAAACCTCGAAAAATTGATGTTGGACCCCACACAGTGCCTGGAGCTCATTGGGGCGTGCATTGACATGATCTCTGCATGTGCCTGCCTATCTACCACGGGACAGGTGCTTCTGTGACCTCCAGTCCTTTGGTTCTGGCCGGAACTTGCCTTTCCCTTCTTGACCACATGGTGGCGTGCACATACGTCACTGCCTTTGCTCGTCTTCGCTTCTGCGGTCTATAGCTGTGGCTACAGAGAGCCCATTCTCTGATGTTCAACTCAATGGACACCCTACTGACTTCTCCCCTCCTCCCCCCTCCAGGTTCTTTCCTCCCTTTGGTGGTGAATAGACCCAGATCTGGTTTGCACCGGAATACCTTTCCTCCCATCCTCCCCAAGCATGACAATCATTACGAATGCATCGCTCGACGGATGGGGCACACACATGGATGAACACGACACAAGGCACTCAAACTGCTTGGGAATCCAGGATGCACATCAACATCCTAGAACTTTGGGCAGTATGGAGAGCATGTCTTGCATTTCTCCCGTCAGTCTGCTACTGCCATAGTCTTGTCATGTCAGACAACACCACTAGAGTTTGCTATATAAGCAAACAAGGGGATGCAAAGTTGGCAGCACTTTGTGTGGAAGCTATTCGTCTTTGGAAATGGTGTATGGCCCATGATATCCTGAGGTCAGTGGCTTATCTCCTGGGGACTCCGAACATGATTGCAGATGCTCACAGCAGGAATTTCATGGCTGATCATGAATGGTAACTACAAGACACTGTGATCATCGACATTTTTCACCACTCGAGGACTCCAGTCAGGGATCTCTTTGCCTCCCACACCAACACCAAATCCATCCAGTACTGTTCCAGGGGCGGGCTTGGACTGGATCCTAAGGTGACACCCCAGTCATTGGCTGGTCGGACTGGATCAATTATGCCTTCCCTCTCCTACCTCGCGTCCTTCACAAGATTCGGCGGAAAATGTGACAGTCATTCTGATCACCCCATCCTGACCTCTCCATTTCTGGTTTCCTCCTTTTCTTACATGTCAAAGCATCTTCCTCTCCCGCTATCGAAGCATTCTCCTCTCCTGCTACTGGCGTTTCCGGAACAGCTCACACAACACAATGGCAGGATCAGACATCCCAGTCTTTGGACACTTCACCTGAGAGCCTGGTTTTTGGATGGGCATCTTCGCTAGCATGGGAATGCTCGTTGGCAGTGCAAGATGTCCTCTTGAGTAGCAGGAAGGAATCCATGAGGCAGTCCTACCAAGCCAAATGGAAACGCTTTGCCTTCTGGACTCAACAGAACGGTCTTGCTCCTGAGGCTATAGGCATTCCTCTCCTCTTGGACTATCTCCTATCCCGGAAAGTGTCGAGGCTCGTTCTCCGCTCCATCAAGGTGTATGAAGTGGCCATTAGTGCTTTCCACCCCTCTGTGGAGGGGCACTCTATTTTCACTAACCCATTGACTGTAAGATTCTGGAAGGGCCTCATGTGGCTGTATCCTCCCATTCAACCCATTGCTCCCCAGTGGGACCTCTGACTGTTCCCTCACATCATTGATGAACTTGCCATTTGAACATTTGGCCTCCTGCTCCCTTTCCCTTCTTTCCATGAAGGTATCACTTTTCTGATAGCTGTTACTGCTGCAAGAAGGTTGGGGGAATTCTGCGGAAAGTCGTTTCCTGCTTTCATCTCAACCAACCCATACACATACCTGCTTTCTTTCCAAGTCTCACACCTCAGAGGCCTTCACACCTTCAGTCCCTCGATGTCCATAGGGCCCTGGCCTTTTACTTGCAGAAGATGAAGCCGTTCTTGAAGTCTCCTACACTGTTTGTCGCTATCTCAGAAAGGATTGAAGGGCAAGCCATCTCCACTCAGAGAATTTCGAAGTGGGTTTTGGGATGCATTATGCTCTTCTATCAGTTATTGGGACTGTCTCCACCCCTTGGGGTACGAGCCCATTCCACAAGAGCGCAAGCATCAACTATGGCCACACTTCACAACGTGCTGCTCAGTGACATATATAGGGCGGCCGTATGGAGTTTGGTACACACCTTCTCTTCCCATTATGCCCTGCTGCAAGACTCTGCGACAGATTTCTTGTTCCGTGCAGCTGTCCTCCGTTCCACAGTACCATCTTCCTTGCACTCTCCTCCTAAGTAGACATTGCTTGTCAGTCACTCTCAGTGTAATACAATAGAGTACATGACTCAAAGAAGAGGAGGAGGCTACTTACCTGTAACTGGAGGTTCTTTGAGATGTGGGTGGTCCTATCTGTATTCCAGCCCTGCCCTCTTTCCCCTCTGCTGTGGAGCTGATTGATTTATGGTGGAGAAGGAGCTGAGGGCGCGGTTGGTCCTCTCCGCCCTTTATCACCTCGGTTGAAACCCATGAGCACTGATGCATGGGCCAACAGATACTACTACTTTTAAAAGCTCTGGGTGCATGGTGCATGCTCATAACCCTCAGTGGCATGCAGATAGGGACCACTCATCTCGAAGAACCTCCAGTTACAGGTAAGTAACCCCACTTCCTCTTCGAATAGGTTACTCTTGTTTACAAATGAAGCAAAACTTCCATTTTAGACTGAAGGTAGAATTTTTTTTTTTACCCTTGAATAGTGGTTCTAGCAAAAGCGGAAGATTTGAAAACCATTGATCAGGGTGTTCTCAAGGTGCATTTACCCCCTTTCTATGAATCTTTTCTTGTCCTAATGCGCTCTTGAAGTTGATAGGGCAATATATAGGTTTCAGTTATAATGCACCAAAATCGTATTATGCGGAGGTCAGCAAAACAGTGGAAAGGCATGGGGAGAGAATTTTTTGCTGCTTTGAAAAACCTGTATTCGTAATTGTAGGATGTTGCTTAGTATTAATGCCTTCTACCTTGCTTTTCAATGAGGGAATCTTTGAGTGCACCAGCAGGCGATAAACTCCTGAGAGGAGAGTGGAAGGTAAGAGTGGGGCCGGCTCAGCTGTTTTAGAGGAGCCCCCCACCATAATGCCCTATTGCAGGGAAGGAAGAGAGGTTACTTCTCCTCTCCCTAGCATCCTCTCTGTGTAGGCTGTGGGGAAGTAGAAGAGAACTGAAACACTTATCAGGGAGGCTGACAAACCATAGCATAGCTTTCAGAAAAATAAAGTGGTAGATTTTTAGTTACATAGTAGCTGGAGAACTGTACCCTATATACTAAAATAATTTTAGGGCTGATCATAGTTTGAGTTAAGATATTTATTGCTTCTATGTTTTACCACACCACTCAAGTAGCATTAATGCAGTTAATATTTTATGTTGGTTAAAGATGCAATATGAGCAAGTAAAACAGCTTCCCTCCTGCCACGCATACAACCACATGATGATGATGTATGCTAAGCAAGTTCAAAGGCTCCAGTTTGAAGTAATGTGTAATTAAACAGTTTTTGACGTGCACGCTTACATACAAAATTTAATCTACCCTTAAGTTGACCATTATCTGTGCATGCAAGTGTAATGCATTTCCCAACTAGTTGTTTCCAAAGCCTTATGAAAAGCAAAATACCTTGTGTTTTGAGTCACTGATTTTTAATTTGAGTTTGTTCTGTTTGAAACTGTCCTACATTTTCAGAGTTGTTTATTTAAATCCTCTTATGAGTCTAGAAAACTTAAGTTTTTAATGTCAGAGTATTTCAAAGATGGCATAACACAAACCATCTGCAACAATCATTTGTTTATTGGTGTGTTTAAATCAAGTGGACTCCTTTTAGAATCAGCTTTTTTATTTTTACTGTAAAATAGAATAAATACATGATTATCTTAACATTCAAATCTAAATCTTTCCAATATAATTTTTTTTATTTCTAGTGCCAAAAAAATCTGAATCTGCTGATGTGGAAGAATCCAAAATTGGAAATGAGGAGTGTGACTTAGAAGAGTCATGTGTTGTACCCCATAGTCCTGTGTCTGTAGATAAAAGGCCCATACCAGTCAAATCACCTAAGGTAAAGTATCCAGCTATTAAATTTCTCTTCTGAATAAAAGAGAACAATAGGAAAAAAACCCTAAGACAGTGAATAGCACGATCTCACAATCCAGTAATTCTGGCAGACACATTTGGAATAATTAATTGTCAGCTTAATATCAAATACAGAACAGCTACTTCATGTTTTAATTACATTTGTAGTATAGTTTTAAAACAAGCTTTTATGCCAGTGGTCCCCAACCTTTTTCGTCTGGTGGGCGCCAGACGACGAGCAACGGAGGACCGTGGCGGCGGACGAGCATCCGCCAAAATGCCGCCGACAAGCGGCAATGTCAATAGGCATCGCTGCCGAAATGCTGCCGATTTCTGGTGGCATTTCGGCGGCAACGCCTATTGACGTTGTCGGTTGTCGGCGGCATTTTGGCGGATGCTCGTCCACCGGCCAGTACGTGGGCGCACTTAGGCACCGCGTTGGGGACCCCTGTTGTATGCCATGAGCTCTGAATCGCCAAAGACAAGCTTCCTCCATCTTGTTATTTAAAAGAACATTTAACCCCTTGACTTCACTTCAAAATAAATCAAGCTAGTTGCTTTGTCCCTTTGAGTTCCAAGGCATTTGAAATGATGCCTAATATATCTGATCATGGTATTTATTACACCAGTATATGAACCTTTTCCTTAGTTTGAAGTCTGATTTTTAAAATATTTTTTTAATTTGGATATTGGAGCATATACAATACTCTCAGCTTGTTTTCTTATTGAATTAATTTGCTTAATTTAATACTTTTTCCCAATTAACAGGATAAATGGCAACCACTTCTGAGTACAGTTACAGGTGTTCATAAATATAAATGGCTGAAGCAAAATGTCCAAGGCTTGTATCCCCAGTCTGCTCTCCTCAACACCATTGTTGAATTTGCACTGAAAGAAGAGCCAGTGGATGTAGAAAAGATGAGAAAATGTTTATTGAAACAGGTAAAATGAGTAAAAATGTGTTAAGTAATTGGGTTGAGTGGGTTAAGTAATTACACAAAAGTTTATTGATTTGTTGATTGATTTTATTGATTGCAGTTAGAAAGAGCAGAAGTTCGTCTGGAGGGGATAGATACAATTCTGAAACTGGCAACTAAAAGCTTCTTACTCCCATCTGTGCAATATGCTATGTTCTGTGGATGGCAGAGGCTTATTCCAGAGGGGATCAATATAGGGTAAACAGGCTTTTTCACTTTTAATATGTTTCTGACTGGGGACAGGGGAGAGACTGTAAAATAATCATTTTTTCTCTCCTCCCCCCCCCCCCCCCCCCCCCATAAAGGGAACCGCTCACAGACTGTTTGAAGGATGTTGATCTGATCCCACCATTTAATAGAATGCTGCTGGAAGTAACTTTTGGAAAGTTGTATGCGTGGGCTATTCAAAATGTCCGGAACATCTTGTTGGATGCTAATGTCAGATTTAAAGAACTAGGTGAGCTTTAATCTTATGCTAATGTCAGATTTAAAGAACTAGGTGAGCTTTAATCTTAGCCTTAGTCTTCTGTTGTTGAATCAAAAAAACTCTGGTTTGAATATAATTGATTTCATGTACTAGCTGAACAGCACATTTTAATGTCTTACTCTTTCTTCATGCTGTTGAGTATTTTCATAGAAATGTGTCCTTTTTCTTTTTCTCTCTTTCCTCCCCCCCCGCCCCCCCAATTAAGCTGAGTTTCCAATATTTAGGAGAATGTTCTTGGTTTCCTGATAGGTTACAGCACTTAAATAACCAGTCACTACTCTATATATCTTGGAACTTCCATTTTGGGGGTTCCTAAAGCCAAGGGTAAAGTATAATTATTTTAAACTGTTTAAATTTATAATCTATTTAATTGTAGCTCTTATGCATTAATTTGCTCTGCATTATTTATATTTACTTAAAGGTATACTAATTCTGAACTAGGTATCCAACCTGTTCCTCTGCAAACCATTACTAATGAGAATGCTGCCGGACCAAGTCTTGGGACCATTCCACAAGCACGTTTTCTGTTGGTCATGCTCAACTTGCTGACCTTACAGCATGGTGCCAACACCTTGAACCTCCTTCTCAACTCTGGCATGCTAGCATTGACGCAAACCACACTGCGGCTAATAGGTATGAAATCTTCCAGCTTTTTGTTTGTAAGAATGTATATGTTTTGATCAATGAATTATTTCACAGGTTTTAACTTCCACTGCATTGTAAGTAGGACACTTCACTTGTTAAGAACTGGTGATCTGAGCCACTTGGCTATACTACTGCCCAGTCTGTAAAAACATGTGCCAGTGAAGTAGAGGGGGAAGTGGAAAGCTTAGGTTGACATATGCGCCTTATCTCAGCTGTGACTTGATGAGCATTATGAGTAATCTATCGTTGACAATTCTCGTTACAGTCTCTGTGAGCTATATGAACACGTTAGGTGTTTTAACAACTCCCACTATATTGTTTCATTCAGTTTGTTGCTGTAGGAGCTTCCCCTCTATGCACAGAGATTGGAGGTAGTTTTAGCATTTTGGCTGGAAGTTTCATTCACTTGATTCTTCATAAGAACTTGTGCAGAATTAGGTATATAATAGTTGAAACTATTCTGCTTTTGTGTCCCGTCCGTCCGTCCCCCCCCCCGGCGCCCCACGATAGCAAACAGTTATTCTGACAAGTTTATTTAACCCTTCCAGGTCTTTTTAAAACTACATGGACAGCAAAGTAAAAAACAGTGTTTCTGGAGCACTCCTTTCCATGCAGCCATTGCCCCCACTACTGTTGCAAAGCAAAACAAAAAGTGTCCTTCTAAATATAAGAGGTGTTTTATTTGAAGTACTGCTTCAGCAGTCTCCAGTGGTGGAATTATGCCATTTCTATTCATAGTCTGCAGGGACTCATTTTGTTACACTGAGAGCTAGGAAGGAAGGCCTCTCCAAAGCAGGCCTCTTCAATAGAAATTAAAAATCATACTGTTCATCTTTCGTTCTTTGCAGATGGTTAACACAAAGTCAAATATTGGCAGCAAAAAGCAAAAGCTTTTTAAGATCACCCACTGGGGAAAAACTTCATATTTCTTGTAAGGCTAAACATCTGCCATTCTGAGAGACATTTTCAATTAATTGGGGAAAGAAGTGACTGTCTCTCCTGAAAGGAGCTTGCAGAGCTGTATCGCAAGGTACTTTCTCTTCTGCTCCCAGCATCCCAGTTACCTGTGGATGAACAGAATGAGGGCTTATCTTGGTGAATATATTGCTCCTCGAAGAAGTTTTCTTTCTTCAGTGTACGAAGACCTATAAATGGTTATATTTATATTTCTTCCACCAGTGCTCCCACTCAAGCTGAGGAATGACTCAAGCTGAGGAATTAAATATTAGACACCATGGAAAATTTCCTCCTTTCCAAAGTGCAGAAAAATTAACACCACTTGTATGGATTCAGACAGGAAGAAAAGGAAAAATTATTTCATAATACTTCTTTTATGGACATTCTAGCACTTTCCTCTGAAGTGTTTGATGCTGGCTACTGTGACCTGAATCAAGCTACCAGAGTAGATGTAAACATAGAAATTGCCATACCAGATTAGACCAGTGTTGTAACATACAGGCAGACTATTGAAGGTGTAGAATCAGATTTGAAGGGGGAAAAGTCCTGGCAAGAATAAAATTCAACTGGTAAACAAAAGAACTTACATTAAATCAAGGCTCTAAAGCCTATATACATGTGGTTTCACTAGCTAATGATGGAGTTTCTATTGAGTTCTGTTTTGGGGTCTGTTCCCCAAATGATTCAGTAGACTGGGAATTTGACTGCATGGTGAGATGAGAGTGTGAAGTTTCTCTGGTTTGCCTATTAGTCTCACTGGGCAGCCATGTCATGGTGGTGTGAGACTTCAGGAATACTGACCCACATACCCATGGGGATATTATTTGATTTTTCATTGTTTTGTTCAACACAAAGTCTCAGGAGCTAAATCTTCCATAGTTAGATGTCTTAAATTCTATACTACATAAGCTTATTTACTTGTTGGTAAATAGTACCTGAAGGCATAGAGTCCAGTATCAGGGGGTAGTCTATATCCACAAAAACAACAAGGAGTCCAGTGGCACCTTAAAGACCAACAGATTTATTTGGGCATACGCTTTTGTGGGTAAAAAACCCACTTCTTCCCTCCTTGTTGTTTTTTTGAAGGCATAGAGGCTCACTCAAGTAAATAAAACTCACTCTCTTCATATGAAGAATTCTGTAAGGCAGCAATTTGACCCTCTTCTTTCACCTTTCTCAAGCACTGCAAGCTGGAGCTGCATGTGCCTGAGGACGCATCCTTTGAGGAAGGCGTGTCCCAGTCAGTAGTATAAAAAAACTTTGTACTATTCCTTGAGAAATGAAGATCACTCTTCTAGCCTCCTTTGTTTTACTTGCCCACTACCCACTCTCCTTTTGTGTTTATTTTTCACTGTTTGCTACGCCTCTGAGGTGATGGACTGAATAAGGTAACAAGACAAAGAATGGAAAACTTGTTACCCGTTGACTTTTTTCCCCCTCAAGCTGGACCTGTCCATACTTTCTAGGATAAGAATCTGTTTCCTATTTAGGGGAGTGTGTGTAGTTTAATTGTTATTTCATATTAGGGTTTTGTACTGCGGTCCATCATTGTAGTATCCAAACGGTTTCCCTACAGAATAGATTGGCAGTAGTAGGGTTCTCAGTGGACTTCATGGACTCTCACTTTTCTCCCTTTTTTAATGTTTGTGTCATCACTTATTGTTTTGTTATGACAGTCCTGGTTGAGGAGTTAAGTAGGCAGAGCTTGAGTTCAGAGCACTTGAACTTAGGTTAGATAAATGTGTATCAGGGATGGTCTAGACAGTATTTGGTCCTGCCATGCGGGCAGGGGACTGGACTCGATGACCTCTCGAGGTCCCTTCCAGTTCTAGAATCTATGAATCTATGAATCTATAAAACTTCTGGTCTCAATACAATGATGGATTGTGGGGAGAGAATTTAAATAAATGAAATTTCTTTGACTTTTGTCTACAAATGGTAAACTTAAGGTATTGAAGGCTCACTTCCACCAAATGACAACCAGGTTTTATGTCCTGTTGCATTCATTTCTTCTCAGATAAAGACGGAAATTACAGTCTGGGAATGTGAACCCTTAAATTTATAGGTTCTTTTTTCACTTGAATGATCCAAATTCCCTTTCTCCTTCACTATTGCTACATTTGCTTTACGCGAAGGCTAAATACTACCTGCTCTTTTCTCCTCCTCCCCCCTTCCCATGAAGTTCCCCTTAGCTGTGCTTCCAGCTCTGTTCACTAGGCGTGAGACTAGTTTTCTTTGAATTTTTTCACATGATTGTACCAGCAGCTGAACCTCTAGACTAGCATGTAAAGATTTCGGCTTTCATGTAGCTATATTACTCAGCAACATATTTGCTTGATCATATCCTTACCAAAAGGTGTGCAACTATTTTCTAATCCTTTCACTGGACAAAAAATAGTGGTAAAGACCTACGTAACACTTTCTGCCACTAGGCCTGCTTGGATGCTGGACTAAATCACCCTAATATCTCTTCCATTAGTCTGTATTATTTTGAACAAAGATAATGTATGTTGTTATAACCCCTTTATTTTCAAAAACTTAATTTCATAGTCTCTAAAAGCTGGAATGACTGCATCACTTGTTAACTCCTGTCTTCTGAATACTAACGTCTCATTTTAAGTATTAATATGACACGTACTGTATGTTAAAAGGTTTTTAATTGGTGCAACAATGGTCATGTCTTAAGTTTCAAGCTATCTTTGTTTCTTATGGATGTTTCCTTTAGGGCCTAGTTCTGACAACATTGAAGAAGATATGATTGCTGCTTCTCGGGGAGCTTCTGCCACAGTTTTGGAAGAGTCAAGGAAGGAAACCACACCAGTTCAGCTTCCTGTGTCTGGGCCAGAGCTGGCAGCCATGATGAAAATTGGTACCAGGGTGATGAGAGGGGTGGACTGGAAATGGGGTGATCAGGTACAAAATTGTGTTCCACTTTCATTTTGTAATATGTCTGATTAATCTGCGGACAGTATTAATGGACTTGTAATGTGAATTATATCATTTGCAGGTTTTTAGGTAACAAAAAGACAAATATTTAACATGACACTAGGTCTCATTTCTATTGTAGAGTAAATTCTTTTTCACTGAAACTTTTCTCTATTAAATCACCATTTAAAAGGAAGCAGGATCAATTGTGCTTGGGTGCAGCACATGGAAGCTCATCTGGTGTGAGGAATTTGTACAATGTGTTAAAAATGTTTCAATGTGATTTTTTTTTTGAAGTAGATATATTACTTATCGCTGATTGCCATCTGAATTAAAAATCATTCTAATCTGAAAATGTTTAAAATGAGACTTCTATCATATGAAAGTGAAAACATCTTAAGAGTTTTGAGAAAATACTATGGATTATTTTGTTTTACTGCACACGCGCACACAAATTTGGTGGAAAATTAGTGAGAAATTGTATAACTGAGTCATCCCATTATTGGCATAGATTTGTTGTTGGTTGACTGAGCATCTCTGTTCTCTCAGGATGGGCCCCCTCCAGGTTTGGGTCGTGTGATTGGTGAACTGGGAGAGGATGGCTGGATTAGGGTTCAGTGGGACACTGGCAGTACAAATTCTTACAGGATGGGGAAGGAGGGAAAATATGACCTCAAACTGGCTGAGCCACCACCTGCAGCTCAACCCACAACAGAAGACTCTGATACAGAGGATGATTCTGGTAAGAAAAAGTACTTTGTTAAAATGGAGGCAGACGTCTATCTGAATCTTCAGTGTTAGGACTTTGTAAGATCAGCAAAACGCATTTCACAACAGGAAAAAAATTATCCAAAAAGCTTTTTCTTTACTTACCTGGCATAAATGTATATGTGGCTGATGTTTCTTTTCAACATAGAAAAGCTATTTTGAAGGGATGGGAAGGTGAGTTAGTATTGCATCTGCTGAGCATGCATTTGGGAAGGAGGGGGTATGCTGTCCAACTGCTGTGATTTCAGTGCTGTATCATGGCAGGCACATCTGAATATGATAATGCTAATTCTAATGTAGGAATTGTAATAAATATTCCTAGGATGTGTCTTGTTTGTCACATATCTTGTCTTTCTCTCTTTTTGATGTGTTGGTTATTATGGGGAAAATGGTGCGGTGGGAAGAGCTTGGAAACATCCACAAGTACTACATGATGACTTGCAATTTATACCATGGTGTTTGAAATATAGGATGCTTTCCATGATAAGAGTTGTAAAAATCATACTTCTTCAAGTAGTGTCCCAATGGGTGCTCCACTTCACGTGTGTATGTGTCTCAAGCACTTGAACAGAGATTTTATGCTAGCAGTGCTTGTTTGGCCTACTCATGTGCCTGACACCGAGGCCATATAGGGATGCATGGGCCAACCAATGTCAGTTCCTTCTCTACTGCGTTGGCCTGAGACAGAGCTCTAGTGTGCCTGCCTTGAGCGTGCCTCGGCTATTTTGTATTCTTCTTATAGTTGTTTAAGATTACTTAATATAGTTTGTTGTTAGTAGTAGTTATAGTTAGTTAGTAACTTTTAGTAGTGAGAGAATAGTTCCCCCCCCCCCCCCCTTTTCTCCTTGGGGAGCCTTGTCTTCCTGGCTGGGCGTACCTGGCTTGCCAGGCTACAAAAGCTGCCTTTCCTCCCAAGAGGCTATACCTGTGATTGGCAGCCACTTTGTGTGTTGGTTGCTTGGGGGAATATCATGTCTCCCAGAAGTGCAATTTCTGCCTAGCCCTCAAGTCTAGGGCAAGGAAAAACAGGGAGATTAAGTTCAGACTGTTAAGGATGGAGCGCTCACTTAAACAAGTATCTGAGTCAGGTCAGGAGGGCCTCCCCCCTTCCCCCCATACATCTGTCTCTGGACAGATCCAGTGCTCCTTTGACCTTAGTGCAGGCTTCCCATAAGAAGGGGAGGTTGATGGAAGCTTCTGAGAAGGTTCCCAAAAAGAGGAGTATGGACTCATCTGAAGGAGCCTGCTCTGAAAAAGCTTGGGTCCCCTGTGAGGTCTATGGTCTCCGAAGCTTCAACCTCTTGGCTTGGTACTGTGGGGTGAAAGGACTCCTCTTCTGGTACTGGCAGAACTGGAAAGCCTCAGAACTCAAGACAGAGACATGACACCGACAGAGCTTCATTATGTTCTAGCAGGGACAAGGAGGGGAAGCATAAGTACCTGGGTTTGGTACTGTTGGGCTCAGTCCCACAATTGGCACCTACCCAGTTGGCACCCTTGGTACTGAGCAAGCAATGGCAGCAGGCTCCATCAATGCCCACATCGGTATGCCTGACAGCAGTGGTATTATCCGCTTCAGCCACCACATTGGTACCGCAAGAATGTAACTATGCAAGTAACAGATGAGCCGGTCTCAAGGCTGCTTCCTTTCCCCAGTACTGCAGGACTCTCTGCCCTTTTTCTTTGGGGGTCTCAGCATTGGATGATGTTGAGGAGGATGGAGGGGACATCTATTTTGGTCAAGGATTCCCCTACGTATCCTATCAGAAACCCATTGTTTGACAGTCACAGGGAAGATCGTGACCATTATCAAAGATGGTGGAACCAATTCTGCATGCCACTCCCACTCCTGTATGGAGTCCCCCCAGTGGGATATATTGGGATCCCTGCACCACTAACCGATAGCAGCTCTCCAGACCACTAGTACTGTCTCAGGGGGAGACTAGGCTTATTCAGTCCTATCCTCTCCAACCACACCCCCTCCTCCCCTGCACAGAAGGAGACATTTCAGGAACGGGAGTCCAGCATGGCTAAAGAGGCTACCCCTCAAACACCCATTTCATTCTTGTCTTCAACTAAAGCAGTTATGCCTTCACCACCTTCCATGGCTGCTGATTTTCGGCAATTTCGAGACCTAATAAGTTGGGTAACTGACTCTCTTCAAATTCCACTCGAAGAGATCAGGGATTCACAACACAAATTGCTGGATCAGCAGTGCCCTCCAGGGTGGCGTTACCCATCAACAAGGTGCTCCTGGATCCAGCTAAGACTGTGTGGCAAACACCTGCTACTATTCCACCAAAATGTAAAAGGGCAGATAAAAAGAATTATGTTCCCCCTGAGAACTCTGATATCTTGTTCTCCCACCCTGGCAGTGGATGCAGTAAAAGAGCAGGGTAGGCAACACTTCTCAAGTTCTGCTCCACGTGACAAGGACCATAAGAGACTGGATCTATTTGGCCAGAAGTTCTATTAATCAGCAACTCTGCAGTTCAGAATTCAGAGCTATCAGGCAGTCATGGTCAAATACAGTTTCACAAACTATAATAGACTGATGGCTTTTATTGAACACCTGCCACAGGACCATAAGGAACAGTTCTAGTTCAACATTTCAGAGGGCCAGTTATTGGCCAGGACCACTCTTCAAGCATCCATGGCTGTTACGTGCAGGGTGTCATGGCTCTAGCTCCTGGTGTTTCAGTGAGAAATACAGAACATTGCTGAGGACTTCCCCTTCAGTGGTTGTAGGCTTTTCTTGGAGACCACAGATGGAGGACACTGAAGGACTCTAGAGCCACTTTACATTTCTTGGGCATTTATACACCTACAGATAAAAGCTGTGTAGTAGGTCACAAACTACCCAGAGATCACCTCCTGCTCAGTTCTCTGGATTCCATAGATCTATTGAGCTCTCTTTGGAGAGAGATGCCTTTCCTATTTCCAACATGCCTAGAGGCGGACTACTATAGACAAGTGATTCGTAACATCCATTTTACATCATTCCCTCCTTTCCACCCTCCCCTTCCATCTTCAGGGACCCCTCTTATGAGCTTGTGTTGAGAAAGGAGGTGATCTTTTTCTTCCAGTTAGGAGCAATAGAGCTGGTCTCTCCTCTTCACATGGGCAAAGGGTTTTACTCAAAGTATTTCCTTGTACCAAAGAAAGATGGAGGGTGGAGACTGATTTTAGATCTAAGACTTCTGCACAAGTTTATAAAGCCTCACAATTTCAGGATGGTGACTTCTTTCACTGGAGAAGGGGGATTGATTTTCAGTCTTTGACCTACAAAATGCCTGTTTTCATATCACAATATACCCTTTGCACAGGAAATATCTGTGATTCTCTATAGGCCAGGATCAGTTTCAATACCAAGTGCTTCCCCTTGGTCTCTCCTTGGCCCCAAGGGTGTTCTCCAAGGTCCTGGCAGTAGGGGCTGCTTATTGCCGATAAGTGGTGATCCTAGTCTTCCATTACCTTGACGACTGGCCACTGAAGGGCCATTTTTATGAAGCGGTGTTTTCTTCCACCCAGATGGCCCTTGCTTTTCTAGGAGTTGAGTCTTCAGCTAAATGTAAGGACATCCACATTAACCCCCATAAATAAGATACAGTTTATAGGGGCTTCCCTGTCTGTCGACGAGTTCAAAGCTTGCTTTCCCTTAGATAGGTTCATAACCTTGTCATGTTTGGTATGGACAATTCAGTGGAATCCTTGCACCACTATAAGAAACTATCTTCAGCTCCAGGGACACATGGCAACTTGCACTTTTGTGACGGATTATGCAAGACTATGCCTCAGCTGCTTTCAAGATTGGCTCAAAATGTCCTGTTCTTCAGTAAGACACACCTTGGACAAACAGGTGATGGTTCCTATTTAAGTGAGGAACTCCCTGGATTGGTGGAGAGATCAACTCAATGTCTGTGAGAGTGTTCCTTTCTGTTGCACAGCTCCATCACTAATTTTAACAACAGATGCATCATTGTGGGGATGGGGAGCTCATCTCAATGCTTTTATGGCTCAGGGGAGATGGACAACTCAGAAACAAATCTCCACATCAATCTGTTGGAGTTCAGGACTGTCAGGAATGCCTGCTTCCATTTTCTATTTATCTCCTCTCACAGGATGTGGATTGCACACTTCACCCCAACCTAGGGGTTCTTCACCTCTGGGCATGGTTCATAGATAGTTCATGGGTTAGAATCCTCCTGCTCTGAGGAAGTGCAACTGGTGTACTAAATCGATGGAAGAAGGCAACCCTTACTGTTTACCTGCAGCAATGGAAGAGATTCTCCCACTGGTGCTTCCTCCCTGAATCTGTGCCTCTTTCAGTCTCCTGGATATGAAGAAATCAGGGTTATTAATTAGCTCAGTTAAGGTCCGTTTAGCCTCAATATCAGCGTTTCATCTGACTATAGCGGGGTTTTCCATATTTGCTCATCCTGTATCATCTAGGTTTATTAAGGAGTTGGAACTCCCAGACTAAAGACCCCATCCCAACCTGGAACCCGGTCACCTCATGAAACAGCCATTTGAAGCAACCAGTTCTCTACTCCATTTATCTATGAAGACTGCCTTTTTAATAGCCATCCACTTGGCCCATAGAGCATGGGAGATTGGTGCCTTAATGGCAGATTCCCCCCCGCCCCCTTCTTCAAGAATAAGGTTTCTTTCTGCCCACATCCTAAATTTTTACCTAAGGTTTTCTCGGAGTTTCACCTTAACCAATCTATTCGTCTATCAGTGTTTTTCCTGAAGCCACATCTCTCTCTGACAGAGTCCTGTTTTCATACCCTGGATGTTAGAAGGGCACTGGCCTTCTACTTGGATAGGACCAAGTAATTTCAGAGGTCACCTAGGCTGTTCATCTCCTTTGTGAATAGATCCAAGGGGTCCACAATCTCTGCTCAGAAACTATCCAGGTGGATATCTGGTTGTATTGTCACTTGTTATGAGACTGCAAGCATTCATCCTCATCCTCCTCAAGGGGTGACAGCACATTTTACCAAGTTACAAGCAAAATACATGGCATTGCTTTAGAAAATACTAGTGTCTGATATATGTAGGGCTACTACATGGACTTCCGTACATGCACTTTCAAAGCACTACGCTTTAAGCCATGCTGTCAGATCTGATCTGGCAGTTGGTACTGCAGTACTGTCTTCAGTTCTGGACTCAGTTCCAATGCTCCCTCCTTCCTCTGGGGAAACTGCTCAGAAGTCACCTGAAATGGAGCACCCATACAGACAGTACTTAGAAGAAGAAGAAGAAGAAGAAGAGGTTACTCACCTTGTGCAGTAACTTCAGTTCTTTTGAGATGTGTCCCCTTGTGGGTGCTCTACTACCCTCCCAATCTTCCCCTCTGCTTCAGACTGTTCTCTGTGGAGACATTCTAGTGGAGAAGGGACTGAGGGAGGTTTGTCTGCACGTCTCTGTATAGCCTCAGTGTCCAGTGCGAGGAGGCATAGGGCATGTGTGCGGGCCAGACTGGTACTACTAGTAGAAAATCTCTAATCAAAGGTTTGAGAATTGCATGTGCATCTGAAGTGATGCACCCATAGGGACATACATCTCCAAGAACTACAGTTCTTTTACCTTTTTCAGAACATTTTGTTTACCGTGTTAGCATGTTACTAAAGTAATTATTTAGCTTTTGTTTATTTGCTCCAGAAGGAGAACAAGCTGAAAGGAACCTTCACCCCACTTCCACGATGCTGATGAGTACTGTGAACCTGTTACAGACGCTCTCTCTCTCTGCTGGAGTCCATGCTGAAGTCATGCAGAATGAAGCGACCAGAACTTTGTGTGGATTGCTTCGCATGTTGGTGGAGAGTGGAACGATAGATAAATCAAGTATGTGTTACATGACATAGTCTGACCAAATAAACCCATCTGTTTTCAGGCAGTATATCTTACCTGATTATGCCGTAATTCCTTTATTTAATTCCTAATCTTTTAAGGTCAAAGTTCAGTAACACATTTAGATCTTCTCAAAGCATCAATTTTACGTAGTTGTGGAAAAATCACAAATTGTTTTGTGGATAGAATACACATTTATCTATTAGTGCTGGTGTGCCGCACACTATACAAAGTCCAGACTGTCCAACCTGTAAATGGCTTCCATTATAAGGAATCTTAAGTCAAAAAGGACTTTTCAGGTTGGGAAGGACAGCATGACTTTATAATCAGGCGAATCAATAAATTTGATGATATACATCATCTTTATCATAACAGTAACTTTAAGCAAATTTTCCAAAATGGACAGAATTGTAAGGTAGTATAGTCAGTGTGTGGGTGAGAATTTGCTTGCAATAGATATTCTCTCTTTCCTGGAGTATGCCAGAAGTTAATTCTTAATGGACTTCAACTAAATTGGAAGTCAGTTAACTTTATATTTAGGGGCAATTTTGTAGCAGAGCTTTAAGATCTGTCTAACAAAGTGGATCATTTTGAGAAATTGTGGTACAGTTGGCAGAAAAGTCAGCTGTTCATGTATTTTTATTTCCAGCTTCGTTGCCAAATAAGTTGGTTTATAAAGAGCAGCATAGAAGCTGGTGCACGTTAGGATTCATTCGAAGTATAGCACTCATGCCTCAGATGTGCAGCACGCTTAGCACATCTCAGTGGATAACTTTGCTAATGAAAATTGTGGAGGGGCATGAATCTTTCACTGCTGCATCACTACAGAGACAGGTAATGTGTTTCCAGATCATTTTCATATGCAGTGAATTTGGCAGTTTTTTGTCTTGTTACAGTACAGTTTTAAAAGTAAACAGTTTTGAAGGTGCCTTTTATTTTCTTGAGTTGGAGGAAAGGTAATATCAGAATGTTCTTGCTTTAAAAATCCTCCTGCAAGTTAACACTGCATAGCAAGGTTATGTAAAATGTTGTTCAATGCAAGAGAGAGTGTTGGTTGTCTACTGTGGACCTAATAATAAAGGTTGCTAAGAAGGGAGGTGAACTGGCTATGCACACAGACTCTATAACCACCACAGACAGTTAAAGAAAAATGAACAAACTCAAACTATTTTAAATAAAATAACCAAATTGCTTAGCTTGTCTGTCCTTTTTTTATTGGCATGCTGTATATTTGCATTCATGTTGGTGATAAAGAGTGAGTGATCTAAAACAGCCTGGAGGAAGGGGTTACCAGTCAAATATGACACATCAGTGTACAGTTCTATCGCTTGTGTAGCTTTTCCATTGTAAATACGTTTCTTCTGTTCACAAGATTTGAATGTATAATTCTCCACTAATGGTGCTTTTCTGTTGCTTGCATCTTCTCAAAGGTAGCTCTGCCAGTTAACTTAGGGCTGGAATATACAAACATGATTCTGATCTCTTCCTCAATCTGATACATTTAGGCTGTGACTTTCTTTCAGTATATACCAGAGGCAGTTCAGACGCGCTCATGCAGGATTTAAGTTGTGTTCTCACCCCTATGAGATTTTTTTGTATCTAGCCAGCTAAACATAGTGGTATTTCAACTCTCCTACTTTACTCTTACCCTAATTTTGAAGCCAATTTTGGGGCAGTAGAGAGCATTTCTTCCTCCTCTGCCAGGGGTTAGGGACAAAAATGGGAGCGCTTCCTCAGCATGATAGAACAAATGGAGCTGCAAAAAGCCGAAAGGAGCTCCATTTGTGAGGGGGCCCTCTTGGGAACTGCAGAAAGAGAGCCCTCGTGCATTGGCTCCATGACTGCAGACATCATTCTTCCAGGGAAAGGTGATCAGTGTAGATAGCTTGTGGTGGGCCACTGTTTTTATATGCCTGACTCAAAACTTATCTAGAGACACCTCTGTGAAGGTGGATCAGTCTTCTCTTAGTGTCCAGGGCCCAGAAGACAAGGCTGTTCTTGTTGACTGGAGAATAGTCAAGCTTAATAAGTAACCATTACACCTCCTCATCTGGCCTGGAATCATGGATGGGGCTGGGAGGATGGTGACAAAAGTCTGGAGTCCTGGACTCTGAAGACATACCAATGCTGCCTCTCTCTCTCTCTCTCTCTTTTTTTTTTTTTTTTAAAATCGATGGAGATATCCTATCTCCTAGAACTGGAAGGGACCTTGAAAGGTCATTGAGTCCAGCCCCCTGCCTTCACTAGCAGGACCAAGTACTGATTTTGCCTTAGATCCCTAAGTGGCCCCCTCAAGGATTGAACTCACAACCCTGGGTTTAGCAGGCCAATGCTCAAACCACTGAGCTATCCCTCCCCCTTAGGTGTATATTGTAAGAAAGATGCAACCTAATTGTATCGGACTCAGGGAGTTCATTCCCAGAAAGAAAACCAATTTTCCAACTTAAAATGCAGATGCATATTTATTTGTTAAGTTGAGAGACCGTGATACTAAGCCTTGGCTATATGTGAAAAGCTCCTCAAGCATTGTTCTGGCTGCTGTTTGCACTCTGATACATTACATCTTACATTGTTAGGCTCCTGTGCCTTCACTGGGATAGAGTTAGGGTGTAAACTAATTCACCCAAAAGTGTGTATTAGTATGGCTGCTATTGGTTCTCATATTTGGAATCTAAACCACATCTCTTTCCCCATCCTCTCATTTCAAGTATCCTGTTCTGATACTTCTTTGTTTTCAAGTCTTATGATGGTGATCTTACTTTTTGCCAATCTGTGTGTAGCTCTATGGAGCTCTGTGTCCTTTGATGCTGGGCTGTGTTAAATTAGGATTGCCAGTTTTGATTGGACATATTCCTAGAGGTTTCATCCCATGGCAGTCTTTAATTAAAGATTAATCGTCAATTCCTGGAGTCCCGGGACAATCCTGGAGGGCTGGCAACACTATGTTAAATACAACTGCTACTAGTATTAAATTAGCACAGTTCCTCTTAATATTGATGAATAGGCAAACAAGCAAGAAAATAACTAAGTAGCTATGGACCATTAAGTTTCAGCAACCAACATGGTAGAGAAGAGCACAAAAGATGGCTCGTAGTTAAATCTTTCATCTCTGTATAGATATTTCTAATTCGAATGTCCTTGTTTTAGACCCCTGATCCTATAGAACTTATTAGCTGAAATGACTTTAAATAAAATAACACTAATTCTAATATCTCTTTTTAGATCCTTGCTGTGCATTTATTAAAAGCAGTACTTCCATCCTGGGACAAAACTGAAAGATCAAGAGACATGAAATTTCTTGTGGAAAAACTATTTGGTTTCCTAGGCAGTCTACTTAGTACTTGCTCTTCAGATATTCCACTACTCAGAGGTAGAGCATTTTTTTCCTTAATGGTTTCATTTGTTTTTCCTATCTTAAATCAGCTACTGAGATGCTGTTATTTCTTTTCAGAATCTACTCTGAGGAGGAGGAAGGCCAGGCCTCAAGCATCTCTAACTGCAACTCACAGCAGTACATTGGCAGAAGAGATAGTGGCACTGCTGAGGACACTCCATTCACTAAGCCAGTGGAATGGACTCATAAACAAGTACATCAACTCTCAACTAACCTCCATCACCCACATCTTTGCAGGAAAACAGTCAGAAGGGGTAGTTTCCACGTTTTAAAATTAGCTCATTTTTCTATAGAAGTGTTAATTTTTAATGTTTTAAATATTAAAACTATTTTAACAATGTTAAAGCTTAATTTAAAAAATATTTTATATAAAAATTATTTTTCGTTTTGTAACTTTCAACTGGATTGACTATATATTCTTTTTTTTTAACGAAGTAGATAAAAGTACTAGTTTTCTCCTTACAGTTAACTTTACTATTCTTTTTCAGGCTGTTTTAGAAGACTACTTCACTGATTCTGAGAATCCAGAGGTGGGAGGCTTAATGGCTGTACTAGCAGTGATTGGTGGAATAGACAGTCGCTTGAGATTAGGTGGACAAGTCGTTCATGATGAATTTGGAGAAGGCACAGTGACGCGCATCACACCAAAAGGAAGAATCACTGTTCAATTCTATGACATGCGAACATGTAGAGTATGCCCCTTAAGTCAACTAAAACCAGTAAGTACACCTATCTTGGGTCTTTAATATTACAGAAAGTGTGAAAAGTATGTTTTTTGTGAAAAAAGAAACTTAAGTTGGCTCAGTTTTACAAAGGAGAATAGGCTAGTCTGACCAATAAGTGGGATGTGTGGTTAGGGAGTATACATCTGCCAGTCCCACAATTGTGTATTTTAGTCATGCTCATATGCAAGTCTTCATGCATGTCTTTGCAGGGCTTTATCTTCATTAGAAAAAAATATATTAACTCAGTTTAGCTGTCTTCACTAGTTAAAAAGGTGTGCGAACTTAGGGTTAAATCCTAGTGAAGACAAGGCAGCTTGTAGTTCTTCTTCGAGTGATTGCTCCTGTGTATTCCACAGTAGGTGTGCATGGTTGCCACGTGCACCGGTGCTGGAAGTTTTTCCCTTAGCAGTACCCGTACTGGGGCAGCACCGCTGCGACCCCTGGAGTGGCGCCTGTATATCGCGCTATAAGGGGAGCTACGGGCTCCCCCCCACCCTCAGTTCCTTCTTGCCACCAGTGAAGGTAGTCGGAACTTTTGTGCTCCAGCTCTGCTGCAGCCCTTCTTCTCGACCTTAGTGGTACCGTTGTCCATTGTTCTTCAGTCGTTAGAGCGGGCTCGGGGCATGCCCCGTGCCCCAGTCTTCAAGTCGTGCGACTCCTGTCGCCGCTCTGTGCCCAGGAGCGACCCTCATGCTGACTGTCTTCACTGCCTGGGTGAGACTCACATAAGCGACCGTTGCAAGATCTGTAGGTCGTTCGAGCCAAGAACCAAGAAGGAGAGAGACTTCAGACTTTGAGCTCTCCTGATGGAGTCGGCACTGACTCCAACGCCAGTGCACAGATTGGACTTGGTACGTAGCGAGGCCCCTTCGACCAGTCGGCGCCGTTCTCCCTCCAAAAAGCGAGGGAAGGGCTCGGCCTCGCAACGACACCGCGATAAGGACAAAGGAGAAGCTGGTCCCCTGCTTGGCAGCCCTCGATCCCCCCTGGGCTCTAAGGCTCCGACTCGTGTGGTGTGGAGCGGAGCAGCCCGGTACCGTCGACCCAGGCATCCCCACTGGTACAGATGCCATTGACGCCGGAGGCGGTGCAGGTTGCAAAGGACATTATGTCCCTGCCCGTCTCGAGCTCGAAATCTGGTACGGGCCCTAGGTCGCGGGGCAAACCCCCTTTGGGTGCCCACCAGACCTCTCCGAGCAGCCACAGTTCCCGCTCTGAAGATCGATCCCCGCACCGCTCAGTGCGCAGCGGCCGCTCTTAGGACAGCTCCTGGCCACCCTCGACGCCAGCCAGACCAGCAGGGCCGCCGTCGGGACGGGAGTCACGGGGACCCTCCATGGCCCCTGCCAGTGAGCGGAGGAACCGAGGGAGGCACCAGGAATGCTCACCTGCTAGACGTGGGTACCGGAGCCGCTCTCGATGGGACAGACGTCGCCGCTCCCGTTCCAGCTCCCGCTCGTCAAGGCGCCACGCCGGAGACTCCCCTCGGGGTACCTTGGCGTCAAGGCCCCGGGCTTCGCGTTGCCACCACGAGTACCGAAGCAGTTCGTCGCATGGGTACCGTTCGTTGTCGTCGAGATCCCAGTCCTGAGGGAGACGACGCCACAGACGCCACTCCTACTGCTCCTGCGGAACCGAGCGTTCTTCGGCGATCTTGGCCTCGGCACGCGTCCACCCACCCTCGGCACGTGCCATCCCACCGGGGCACATATTGCCATCCCGTGCTCAGCCGAACCAGTGGCAAGGGACTCCGTGGCAAGGACAATGGTGCCAGTGGGCACCGTGGCCATCGGTGCCAGCCCAGGCGGAGGCCCGTTCGGTCTCCGGAGCGTCCCGGGCTCCATCGGCCTCCTCCGGCCGCCCACAAGACAAATTGGCGGGCCATGAGTCGGCAGACACGCGCCGGAACTCTGACCTCGGTATCGATGCCCCGGCATCGACCGAGGTGCCCGGCTCCATACGGGCCATCTCCCCAGTACCGGACAACACCATAGCAGCACCTCCGCCTTCAGTCCCGCAGGAGGACTTCAAGGCACACCAGGACCTGCCAAAGCGGGTGGCTTCCAACCTACAGCTGCAGGCCGAGGAGATGGAGAGTCCGTCCGATTCCTTCTTTAACGTCCTGTCTCCCTCGCCACCGGGTTGCGTGGCCCTGCCTCTGCACCAGGGTATTGCCAACATTTCAAACTCCCTGTGGCAAACCCCCGCCTCCTTGGCCCCAATCTCGAAAAAGGCCGAGAGGAAATACTTTATGCCGGCTAAGGACCATGAATACCTGTATTCACACCTGGCACCCAACTCGCTCGTTGTGGAAATCGGTAAGCCACAGAGAGCGTCAGGGCCAGCCCGCGCCCACCCCAAAAAATAAAGACGCCAGGAGACTGGACTCCTTTGGCAGAACATTTTATTTGTCGGCTAGCTTCCAGCTTCACGTAGCCAACCACCAGGCCTTACTGAGCAGGTACGACTTCAACCTGTGGGAGTCCCTGCCTAAATTTGAGCCCCTCCTCCTGGACCGGGACAGGAAGGACTTCAAGGCCCTGGTGGAAGAGGGGTCGGTGTCGGCTAAAGCGGCCCTGCAAGCGGCGTCCGATGCGGCAGACACGGCGGCCCGCTCAATGGCTTCCGCGATCACCATGCGCAGGGCGTCGTGGCTCTTGTTGTCCGGGCTGTCGACGGAGGCACAATCGATGGCAAGGCACTCTTCGCGGACTAGACGGACGTCAGGCTGCATGGGATGAAGGATTCCCGCACCACCTTGCAGACCTTGGGCCTCTGTGTCCCCCCAGCTAAGGACAAGGCCAAATCGCTTTCGGCGCTCAACCTGTGAGGAGCAGATATGAGCCCCCGTACAAAAGGCCTATAGACCAGAAGCGTCAGTTTCAGAGGCAGTCCCACTCTGCCCCGCAGCCCGGTCCCTCTAAGGGAAAGAGGCAAGGGAAGAGGTGGTTTTGACTATCTGCAGGGGGGCACCGGGCCTGTTGCCAGGGAGACCCCCCGATTAATAAAGTTTGTGTTCGGCAACCGATTGTTTGCCTTCCTCAGGGCATGGTCCCGCATTACTTCAGACCAATGGGTCCTCAGTACTATCTCCAAGGGCTACGTGTTGCAGTTCACCTCACCCCCGCCAAATCACCCGCCATCCACGATGGCCCCCGGGGACCAGGAACATGTCCGCCTCCTGCGTCAGGAGGTGGACCGGTTGCTCCACCTAAGGGCGGTGAAAAGGGTACTGGTTCAGTTCCAGGGCAAAGGGTTCTACTCCCGGTACCTCCTGATCCCGAAAGCGAAAGGGGGCCTCAGGCCTATTCTGGACCTGCGCGACCTGAAAAGTTTTCTAACCCGTTCTAAGTTCCGCATGGTGTCCCTGGCCTCTATTATCCCCTCCGTGACCCGGGGGACTGGTACGCGGCCCTGGATCTCCAGGACGCGTACTTTCATGTCCATATTTTCAAGGGACACAGACACTTCCTCCTATTCATGGTGGAGATGGACCATTACCAATTCACGGTCCTCCCATTTGGCCTATCCACAGCTCCCAGGGTTTTCACGAAAAGTATGTCGGTGGTAGCGGCCTACCTCAGGCGGGAAGGAATACAAATCTTCCCTTACCTGGACGACTGGCTCCTCAAGGGGGAGTCTCGTTTCGAGGTGGAGTCCCACGTAGAGCTGCTCCTCTCGACATGCGCCGATGTAGGCCTGGTCGTGAACGAGACCAAATCAACATTAGTGCCCGTTCAGCGCATAGAGTTCATTGGGGCCCTGCTGGACTCCTCCAGGGCAACAGCCTCTCTCCCCCTGGACAGGTTCAAGACCCTAAGAGGTCTCATCGCCTCGGTAACGGCCTTCCCGGTGACCACGGCGAGGGCGTGTCTTCGGATTCTGGGACACATGGCGGCATGCACTTACGCGGTCCGCCATGCCAGACTCCGTATGAGGCCCCTCCAATTATGGCTGGTCTCTCAGTTCTCCCAAGCTTGGGAGAGTCTGGACAAGGTTCTCACGGTCCCGTCCCCGATACTCGCTTCTCTCCTATGGTGGTCCTGCCCAAGCAATATGTTGCAAGGGATTCCCTTCAGGGAGGCCAACCCGTCCATAGACCTGATGTCCGACACTTTGGACCTGGGCTGGGGAGCCCACACGGGGGACGTGCAAACCCAGGGAACGTGCTCGGGCCCGGATTTGCCCCTTCACATAAACGTCAAGGAGCTCAGGGCGGTTCGGTTGGCGTGCGTGGCGTTTCTCACGCACCTCCGCGGCAAGGTGGTCATAGTCCTCACGGACAACACCGCCGCCATGTACTCGCTCCCTAGGCCTCTGCTGGGAAGCCCTAAACCTATGGGAGTTCTGTATAGCCCACGATATCTCCCTGAGGGTGGCTCACCTCCCGGGCGTCCGCAGTACGCAAGCGGACCGCCTCAACAGGGTCTTCTCCCCCCAGTACGAGTGGTTGCTCCCCTCGGAGGTCGCTCACCGGCTCTTCCAAGAGTGGGGACCTCCCTAGATCGACCTGTTTGCAAATCGTCAGAATCGGCGTTGCCCCTGGTTCTGCTCCAGGGGAGGAGTGGGGGAAGGCGCGATCTCCGATGCGTTCCTCCTGAGCTGGTCAGGTCAGCTCCTCTATGCCTTTACCCCGTTCCCCCTTATCACCAAGGTCCTTCAGAAGGTGAAAGCGGACAGGGCGAGAGTCATTCTCATAGCCCCGGCGTGGGCCCGCCAGCATTGGTACGGGCCCCTCCTACGCCTCTTAGCGGCCCCCCCGAGAGCGCTGCCGCTCCGCCCGGACCTTCTCTCTCAGGATGGGGGGAGGCGCCTCCTCCATCCCAATCTGGCCGCGCTTCACCTGACAGCGTGGCTGCTCAGTGGCTGAATGAGGAGGAGAATAGGTGTTCGGAGCAGGTAAGGCGAGTCCTCCTGGAAAGCAGGAAACTGTCCACGCGTCAGACGTACATGGCGAAGTGGTCCAGGTTCGCCAGATGGGCGAGTGAGCGGGGAGTGTCCCCCTCCGCCGCACCTCTCCAGTTTATCCTGGACTACCTCTTATCCCTTAGGGCCCAGGGACTGGCACCTGCCTTGGTCAGGGTGCACCTGGCGGCTATATCAGCCTTTCACCCGCCGGTGCAAGGCCACTCGGTTTTCTCCCACTCATTGACCTCCCGTTTCCTGAAGGGCCTTGACCGTTTGTTCCCGTACGCTGTGTCCCAAGCCCCACTCCTCTAGTGAGGAATGCCGCCTCCACACGCTCTATGTGCGTAGGACGTTGGCTTTTTATCTGGATCAGACTAAGCCGTTCTGGAAATCCTCTCAACTCTTTATTGCCTCGGCCGAACGGGCTAAGGGGCAACCCATTTCCACCCAGTGGTTTTCCCGCTGGATCACCTCGTGCATACGCATGTGTTATGATTTGGCAGGGATTTCCCCACCACCGATTGTAAGGGTACACTCTACGAAGGGTCAGGCCTCATCAGCTGCCTACGTCGCCAGTGTCCCCATCCAGGACATTTGTAGGGTGGCCACGTGGGCCTCAGTTCACACATTTACTTCGCATTACGCGATCGTCTCCCAGTATAGGGATAACGCCGGATTCGGCAGGGCGGTACTTCGTCCCGAACCATCGTGAGCTCCTACCCACCTCCAACAGATATTGCTTGGAATCACCTACTGTGGAATACACAGGAACAATCACTCAAAGAAGAAAGGAGAGTTACCTGTTCCATAACTGGCGTTCTTCGAGATGTGTTGCTCCTGTCTATTCCACACCCCGTCCTCCTTCCCCTCTGTCGGAGTTGTCCGGCAAGAAGGAACCGAGGGTGGGGGGAGCCCGTAGCTCCCCTTATAGCGCGATATACAGGCGCCACTCCAGGAGTCGCAGCGGTGCTCCCCCAGTACGGGTACTGCTAAGGAAAAAACTTCCGGCACCGGTGCACATGGCGAGCACGCACACCTACTGTGGAATAGACAGGAGCAATACATCTCGAAGAACGCCAGTTACGGAACAGGTAACTGTCCTTTTTCATGTTAATAAGCAAGTTGAGTTAAAGGCTAGGATACACCATAGTCTCATCTGCTAATTGGTGTGAAAACTAGAAACTGCCTTGTCTTCATTAGGATTTTACCTTGAGTTAACACACCTTTTTTTGCCTTGTGAAGTCACAGCATAAAAGGCTCCCGTGCACTTAAAGCCCCAATCTGTTGTAGGAGTTGCAGTTGATGGTCATGCTATCTGCTTTTCCTTTCTGACAGTGATGCTCAGATCCCTCTACATATGACTACAGTCCTAGCAGCTCCTTTATTTTCTGAGTGTTTTTAGAGACAGAAGTCCTCTTCAATTGTTCCAGTTCAAGAGTAATTAAATGAACACTAGTTATCCTCTTAAAATATAAACAGTCCATAAGTTTTTATACATTTCTAAAGATTTGAAAAATGCATAACTTTTTGGTTCTTTTAGCTTCCAGTGGTGGCTTTTAATGTGAACAACTTGCCATTCACTGAACCCATGTTGTCTGTCTGGGCTCAGCTGGTAAACTTGGCCGGAAGTAAAGTAGAAAAACACAGAATGAAGTCTCCCAACCAGGGTCTTTCAGGTACAGTTTTCTATCTGTCATACTTTAGCCCTTCTCTGGAAAATATTGCAAACATTAAATAGATATTAGGAAGGTACAGAAGTTCTGTGGAAAGTTGTTTTCTACATGGTCAGCATTGAGTAGGAAGCGATATATGAAGGCACATGCTCCACTTTGGGGTAAGTGGTAGTAAGAGTTGTATGTTGGAGAAATACATGCAAGTATGCAAGGAAGTGCATTGATGCGCTGTAGAGGGAATCCAGTTTATATCTTGGCTGGAAGAATGGCTGCTGTCTATGATGTAAATGTAGTTTGAGGCTAGAGTCTTTGTCGTGTATTGAATTGTCTGAAAATAGTTGATGCACCTGATATCTATCTAGTCTGCTCTAATCTGTTGCATTTTAAACCGTGTGTGTGACTCAGTGCATGTCAAGCTGTGGTGTAAATACACGATAGCGTGCCGTTCACCAGCTGTGTGTGTGGATCCCACTACTGTGCACTAAAAGTTTCCTACTGCACATTGGCCGTACATCAGTGCATGGTTGCGGCACCTATACAAAAAGTGTTGGTGCACAATACGTTAGTGCGCTGTAGAATAGCACCCCAGAGTGCCACCCACTAACTGTTCATCTAGACAGACCTGAAGTCCACCAACTGCATGACAGCTGAGAGGCACTGTCTTAGTATTAACATCTGGAGTAGGTCCAGTGTGGGTTTCTTATAATGATGCACTTAAACTTTTTATATTTTAGTACTTTCATCTTGTTTGAGCTTACCATTCATGACAGTCGGTACTAAAAATGTATTTTTGTGATGGGATCATCAGATTGTAAAAATAAATGTTTGCTTATGTTACTTTGAATACTATTGCTTTCTGGTTAATGGGCATTTAATGTTTTTGATAGGTCAAGTGGATTTGGATCTGCTGAGATGCCAACAGTTAAAACTGTACATATTGAAAGCAGGTCGAGCTCTGCTATCTCACCAGGATAAATTAAGGCAGATCTTATCTCAACCAGCTGTACAAGAGGCTGGATCGATTCCCACAGGTACAGCTTTTTTTTGTAACAAGATGAATTTGTTATCCTGTCAGCCACATGCTTTGCAATATTTAACCTCTTGCTGATTATTAGTTTTCAAAATAAAATGTCATCTTCAATGTCCTCTCTAGTTTAAAATGTAACTAATATGTGTGGTTACGGGTTGTGTGATGATGTTATTCAGCAAGTATACCTGATGAGTATGTACCTTGCATGTTGTGGTCTGAGGACAGAACTCAGGCTTTTGGCCTCAAAGACTCAGAGATGATAATTTAGAAATAGTTTTTGAAAATATTTACTGGTCCTGAAAGTGTTATCCTATTTCTACATACAACATTCAAAGCAACATAAAAACCCCCCCCCCCCCCCCAAATCAAATCTCATCAGTAAGAAATATACACAGTTAAAACACATATTGCAGTTTAAAAACTACTAGTACGTTTCTTAAAGATGCCTCATTAGGCAGGCATAGATTTTGGACACTAAAGTGTTGATCACCTAACTTATGACTCTTACATATTTAATATGACTCTTTTTAATGTTGTTGTTGTTGTTTGAATACTAACTTTGTAAACGCTTCTCAATGCTACCCCAAAATTTAAATAAAACAGATTTGTACCTCTTGTTATGGCTCCTTCTGTCATCTTCAAAGTGGTGATTGATGTCTTAAGCAGTTCCTCTTTCTACTTCAAGAGGAGCTACACACTGTGGGTTGAAATTAAGTGCAGAAAATAGTGGTCTTGGGGGATGGTGGAGAAAAGGAAGTCTAATGTCTATTGCACTTTAATTCATTCGGCTCCTCTTAAACATGTGGATGAGAACTGCTCAAGTCATCACCAGATGCCCCTTCTTAATTCACTGGGATATGGAACACAATGGAGAGATATACTCTAAAATTTTAAACTTGCATATACAGTTGAACCTCAGAGTTATGAACACCAGAGTTGCGAACTAACAGGTCAACCACACACCTCATTTGGAACCGGAAGTACGCAAATAGGCAGCAGCAATAACCAAAAAAAAAAAAAGCAACAAAAAAAATAAAATAATGTGATAAATAAAAAAAAAAAAAAAAAAAAAAAGAGGGGGGGAGAGTTTAAAAAAAAAAAAAAGATTTGACAAGGTAAGAACTTGTTTCATTCAAACTAAGATAGTTAAAAGCAGCATTTTTCTTCTGCATAATAAAATCTCAAAGTGATATTAAGTCAAAGTTCACTTGTAAACTTTTAAAAGAACAACCATAACATTTTGTTCAGAGTTATGAACATTTCAGAGTTATGAACAACCTCCATTCCTGAGACATTTGTAACTGAGGTTCTACTGTATTTTGTGCAACTGCTGAGGTTTTACAAGTGTTAACATTCCGTAACCAATAAGAAATGAACATGTATTAATAAATTAGGTAACCAGCTTTATCACAAAATTCTAATTATCATCTTGCTTTCACTTTGCTTAATTGATTTTTTAGCAACTTATAGTTCAGTATTTACAAAAAAATGAAGATGAATACTTTATGCCTCCTGAAAGCAGGGTTTTAAAGTTTTCTCTGATTGTATAAAGTAACGATTGGTGGTTCTGTGGCTCCTGTGCTAGCATCTGCTAAAATCATGTTGAAACTCAACTGAATGTTGGAAAAGGCAAGATGATCAGATGGATGTCATTTTAAAATTTGATATCCTCTAACTTGTCAGAGCTAGAAACAAGTGCTATATTAGTAGTATGGGGAAAATGGAATGCTGGGACATCTCTATTTTATTTAATATTTCTTTCTAGTCTTTTCTGGTTTGAGAGTATATCAGCTATTACTGGTCTTGGGCACCAAATGTTGAATCAGTATATATTTCATTCCTTTCTTCTGCTACTGGAGCAACGGGAGAACGTCCTTCAAAAGTACAGAATCCAAACCCAGTCAGTCAAAATGACTCTTTTGGAGGAGTGGTGATCTCTGAGGTCATAGAATATTCTTTTAATGACTCTCCCTCTTGCTAGGGAGAGAGAGGGCTCCATCCAGATAGGGTGACCAGATAAGAGATGTGAAATATCGGGTGCTGGTGGTGCAACAAAAAAAACAAAAAAACCCAAGAGCCAGCGGCGGCGGAAAAACCAAAAGCAAAAAGCCCACAAAAAAAAAAGAGCCAGAGCATAGGAAAAATTGGTGGGGGCTGAGCTCCCACTGGCAGCTCCACGCCACCCCCCCCCTCCCCCGCACCAGCTCGCCTTCGCTCCACCTCGCCTGAGCTGGGTGCCATGTCCTGCTTCTTCCTGCTCCCTCCAGCGCTTGCGCCTCCATACAGCTGATTAGCGCAAGCCTGGGAGGGAGGGGTGAGGAGGAGTAATGCGGCGTGCTTGGGGAAGAGGCGGGGCCAGGGCGGGGATTTGGGGAGGGATCCAATGGGGGAGGGAGGGGGCGGAGTCGGGGAGGGGTTGGGGCAGGGGGGCACGGAGGGCAAAATATCGGGCAATTTGCGTCCCGACCGAACATTGGTCGGGACGCGGGACAAACAAGTAAATATCAGGACAGTCCCGATAAAATCGGGACGTCTGGTCACCCTACATCCAGAGCCTATCAAACATGCTCTCACCATCAGTCAGAGGGGGAGGTAACTCAAGAACTATACCAAGTGTTCTCCAAGAGCGTAGTATACTTCCTTTTGTAATAATGGCAGGTCTTGTAAGATAAGAATTCAAGCTTAATAGTGCATGTCCACTATGCCAAGTAGCTTCTACCAGACTAGCTCTAGATATGGTAGTAAAGCTAGTGTTTGACTAGAAGTTTAGCTCGTTTGAGGCTTGTGTTCAGGAAATGTGCTGTACTGCACATGCTTCCTTCTAAATGCACACCAAAATTTGAGATGGAATGTGGTGGACATCATTCCTTTGTACATTTGATCCACAAGGCACTTTAACTCAGCATAATTTACCTTATATTAATTGTAATTTTATTGACTAAAACTTACTTGTTTATTTCAGAGGATGGAGCAGTTGCATCCCCTGACATAGGAGATATGTCTCCTGAAGGACCTCAACCTCCCATGATCCTCTTACAGCAGCTTCTGACAGCTGCTACCCAGCCATCGCCTGTGAAAGCAATATTTGACAAACAAGAGCTTGAGGTACAATCCGTGTTCTTTCCTCATTTAAAACTTTCTACTGAGCACTCTAATTCAAATTCCTATTGATGACTATTATTTTATACTTTTCTCATTTTTCAAAGATTCTGTAAATGAAGCTGAACATTTACTGGTGTACAGTACATGTAGATTGCTAGTTCTACATAGACTTCAGTGTGTGTTTACTTGTCTTCATTTAGGCTGCTGCTTTGGCAGTGTGCCAGTATTTAGCTGTGGAGTCCACTCATCCTTCCACTCCACTGTTTGAAGACTGTAGCTCCAGTGAGGCCACAACACCCGTCACAGTGCAGCATATCCGACCTGCAAAAGTGAAGAAACGCAAGCAATCTCCCATTCCACCCCTCCCTATTGTAGTTCAGCTTATGGAAATGGGATTTCCTAGGAAAAATATTGAATTTGCACTGAAGTCGCTCTCTGGGACCTCTGGAAGTGCTTCTGGATTACCAGGTATTTTACATAATTACCATGAAATTAACAGACTAAAATGATACTAGTACGGAGAATTTAAACCTCTGTGTGACATACCAAAGAAGCCCATATTAATTTGGATGGCTCATTCTTTTCTCTGCTAGGAGTGGAAGCCTTGGTTGGTTGGTTGTTGGATCACCCTGATGTCCAGATTACTGATCTCTCAGATGCTGATACTGTGTCTGATGAATATTCAGATGAGGAGATGGTAGAAGATGTGGAAGAAGCTGAGGCTGCTTGTCCTGTCGTTAGTATTTACAGTCATTCAAAAATGGATTTAAAAATATGCTACATAGATTTCAAGATGTGTAATTATATCCTTTACTTACAAATTTGGATAGCGTAAGGGTGTCATGCTACCCCCATCAAATCTGTTCATCAACAGTTTTAAGTTTTGAAAGACCTGCATCTATAGCATTTCACTTGGCTTTTTTCTTCAATACTGAACTGTAGACCATAATTACTGGTCATATATTTCTTATAGGAGACTACACCTGTGAATTTTTCAGTAGACAACACACTTTGCTAGTGCATTAACAAGCATTTCAGTGTCACCAGTGTGTCGGATAGTTCAGGCTTCAGGAATGATTGCAAACATTCAGTTTAGCCTGTTTTGGGAACTACATCAACCTTGACTGAATTTGAAGTTTAGACATTTTTAAAGTGTCTCTCCTTCTCCTACCCCAGTGATTTGAAAAATAAAAGTATGATACTTTGGCTACTCAAAGCATGACTTGAATGGCACTGAAAGCCACAAGTGAAATCACTTAATTTTTTTGTTTATAAAAACTATGCTTTCAAAGGCAAAGACCATAAAGTGGCCTATCAAACTAACAGTGTCACCCATTGCAGTTCTGAATATGAATTGCACTATTTTTCTGTATGCTTTCAGGAAACCTAAATCTGTGTATCAGAGGTTATATCAGTAAATAGCAGTCAAGAGGAATATCTGCAGTATTCTTGCTTTCCTCAGATTCACTGAAAATGAAATAGTCTTTCCTGCCATATTTTCTTTAGATGACACCTTCAGATCTTGAAAGAGAGAATTCCCTGAGAAGACTAGTGTGACCGCATTTATTAACTTTGGTTCTGTTAACCGGACTTTAGTGTATACAATTCTAAACCTATTTATAATCTCAAAGAGTAAAACAAATAAACAATGTCACCAAAATTTCACCCACCGTTTCTTCACAGGAAAAACGTATGGAGAAAAAAATGTAGATATATCATCAAGGTTGAGTAGGTGGCTTAAATTAAAAAGATTTGTTTGCTGTTTCGCCCCCTCCCCCCTTTTGTTTTTTGAGCAGTTTTTGTAATAGTAACTCTTTGGCTTGCTTCAGGAGGCCTGGAAACTTGCTATTACTCAGCTTGCCCAGTGATTCTGGGTACTAAGCCATAGTCTCAAGTGCAGCAGACCGTAAATGCTAGCCCTTTAGTGAGTTGAATCACAGAGTTATCCTGTTTCCTTGTTCTTTATCTTCACTATCCCTGCAATGTGCTTATTTCTCTCCACTGAAAGCAACTACACACTTTTAAAACTTCCCTCTTTGTTGCGTGTGTTCTTTTACAGTCTAGTGGTGCTGTTGTTACAGAGAGCCAAACTTACAAGAAACGAGCTGATTTCTTAAGTAATGATGATTATGCTGTGTATGTGCGAGAGAACATTCAGGTAAGCAGGGTGGTTATAGCTATGTGGAATGTTACTTTCCCCTAAGCGCTCCTTTAACTGCAGGCTTTATGGGATTTTATTATCTTGTTTTGTCTAGGTGGGGATGATGGTTAGATGCTGCAGGACCTATGAGGAAGTTTGTGAAGGAGATGTAGGTAAAGTTATTAAATTGGATCGAGATGGACTACATGACCTCAATGTGCAATGTGATTGGCAACAAAAGGGTGGCACTTACTGGGTCAGATATATCCACGTTGAGCTTGTAGGTGAGTTGAATATTCATTAACTGCTGTTTAGTACAGTGGTGCCCAAACTTTTCCTGTTGCGCCTCCTCTTACCAGCAATGGAATCTGTCCGTGTCCTCACTCCATTACTGCACAGTTGGCTCAGCAAAGCAGCTTGGGCTGAAGGTGGAGTGAGGAGCAGAACTGGGTATGGGGAAGGAGCTGAAGCTAGAGGCAGCACTGGCCTGGGGGCGGAGAGGGAATGGGGGCAGAGCAGGGGGTGGGGGTGGAGCTATGGCTGGGTCCGGAGCTGGGTTTTCGCTGGGGTTGGAGTGGAGTTGTGGCTGGGGACGGAGCTGGGCCGGGGGTGATATGGAACTGTGGCTGGGGTCTGAGCTGGTCTGGCAGCAGAGCAGGGCTGTGTGGCACTCCTTCCCCGATCCCCGTGGGGGCTGGCCTTGGCCCCGCCGTATGTCAACCGCCTCCCCCATGAACATTTGGAGGGTGCGTCCCACAGTTTGAGGACCACTGGTCTAGTAAGTATCTGTACAGTATGTCAAAGGAGAATGCAAGCTTAAAAAATAACGTGCTTATTTTTTAAACTTCTAGGATTCCCACCACAGAGTTCTCCTTCTCACATTAAGATTGGTGACAAAGTGCATGTGAAAACCTCAGTTACTACACCCAAATACAAATGGGGATCTGTTACTCACAGGAGCGTGGGGATTGTAAAAGGTAATGTAGACTTCCAAAAATGAAAAAAAAAAAATTACACATTTTAAACTATATGGATATTATTCTTGCTTTATAAAATGAAAGGAAGAGAAACTTTTGGCACAGCAACAGCTGATGTTGCCCTGCGGAAGACTGTATAATGATCAAAGAGACTATATTTTTTGTTGTTGCCCAGTGAGAGCTGGAAACACAAATGCTCTTCTGTCCCCTTTTTGTTAATACTTTGATCTGCTTTCTCAAGGTACTTTTACACATTAGAACTGGTGTGTGGTGGTGTCTCACACCCAGCTCTAGTAGAGCTTCCCCAGCTGTGGACACTCACTAGGCTGTTGTGTTTGGAGACCACCTCAGTAGGACCTGTGCGCTCTTGAAGCCTCTTGAGCCTGAACAGAGTCAAGGCACTGCCCCTGGCTGGGGTCTGAAGGCACGCTCTCTCAAGGTGCAGATCCTTTGTCTAGCACCTCTTCTAAGAAACGAGATCCTGTAGTCCAACTACCTAGCCCTTGGGACCTGTGCTGACTCCTCAGAGCTTTAGAACACACAGCCAGAACTCATGTCATGTGGGTGCTCAGGGTTTACAATTTAATTCTTCATGGGCATGTGACAATGAAAGCCAACAGACACATACACAGGTAGATTTTGCACAGGATTCTAAACACCATTATTCTTTACTTAGCCTCATTAGCAATACACAGATCTAGACTAAATAATAAACACAACTATACACATTTTCCCATCTGTTTCTTCATCTACTTCAGAGTTCTTTGAGTGATGGTCCCTGTGTGTATTCCACACATGGGATAACATGTGCACCATGTGCCTGAGTCCAGAATTTTTTGCAACCAGCATCTGTTGGCTTGCACATGCAACGTAGCTCTCCTTGTGCTCTAAACCGAGGGCATAAAAGGTGGTGCAGTCCAATGCATCTCCAGTTCCTTCTTATTGCTTTATGGGTTGAGTCAGAATCTTTGGTGTCTTTGGCTCCCTTTTTTATACTGTGTTATTGCTGTAAGATATTGTATATAGTTAGGGTTTTTTTGTAGTTTTAGTAGGCTTTATAGTATAGTCTAGCATAGTATAGTTAGATAGTGCTTTCCCACATTTTCTTCCCCACCTGGGGACTTTTTCCCCTGAGAAGTCTTGAATTATGCCCAGGGTCCTGAGATTCAAAAACTGCCCTCACTCCTTTTTGGTGAGTGATGAATATCAATGTTGCCTCTATTGCCTGGGTGAGGCTCATATTTCTGCCAATTGCAGCATCTGCTGTTCTTTTCCCCGCCAGAATTCATGAGTGTGTGGAACAACTGGCATTTGACAGGCAATTCCTATGAGAAAGTCCAGTGGGTAACCAGTGTTCTGCTCAGCCTTCTGCAGGTGTCTGGATCAATCATGAAAAATTCACATTGACATCCACGAGACATTGGACTCGAGGTCCACAGCAAGAGGTTTCAGGCCCCAAGTGCTCTCATACATCAAGTCACTTTCAGACCCAGAACATCAATCAGAATTTATCTTTCCCTCCTCGGCCACTTGGCCTCATGCATACACGACACCGTTTGCCAGGCTTAATCTTTGTTGCCTACCAGACAGTTGTGGCAAAGTTATAAATTTAAGCATTTTTTTTCTATTTTTATCAAATTTTCAGTTGTGGGAAATTTTGAGAGGGTCAGACAAATATTTAATGAGAGTAGATTTTGAGATTTAAAATGTTAGTTTTATAACCATTAAAACACAAATTGTCAACATCATGTCAAAATATACAAAGTAAATATCCTTAAATCTAACTCTTAAGTTCTCAAGCAGCATTTTTCTTTCTTTGCCTATCAGTATATTTTGATTATTGACGGAAATAATTTTTTTTGCTGGTTTGTATGTGTACAGTGAAATTGACATTTACTGATATAAATTTAATCCTTCCACGCATAGTTGTATTGTTTGTCTTTCCTGATATTCTTTGAGAAGCTTATAAAATTTCTAAACTGTGCAAGTTAATGTGTGCATTGGGAAAAATAGGTAATGCAAATATTGTTTCAAATAATGTTGTGAAGGAACAAAGCTAGGCCACAGGGCAAATGTTAAATAAGTAAAAGCTGGCAAAACATTTAAATGATTTTTATTTTTTGATTACTGTGACTAGACAGATGATTCCATTGGAATAAAGATGCATTCTGAAATAAATCCTAACCTCCTAGAAGGAATCGCTTATAAAAAGCAATTTTGGCTAGTAGACTGTAGCCATTTCTAATTAATTTTTTTAGATATTTTCACAAAATTATCTGTCTCTGCATGTTTTGTCACAGCTTTTAGTGCCAATGGAAAAGATGTCATCGTAGACTTCCCTCAGCAGTCTCACTGGACTGGTTTATTGTCAGAAATGGAATTGGTCCCCAGCATTCATCCAGGGGTCACGTAAGTTAGTTTTCATTTCTATCATTTCTTGAACCACTTGGCATATAACTTTACTATCATAACTGAAATTTCTTAGATAAGTATAATAGAAAACTGTGTGCAGTTTTGTCCACAAGCTGAAGGGACTGTGGAGGGAAGGAATAAAGAAACGTCTTCATTTATGAATGCTGTTACAATAAATTCTGTGCCATGAGAATCTGTGTAACAATATATTATATCTTATAATTTTTTCAGATCAACCACATTAATTGTCTCTTTGTTAAAATCAGGTGTGATGGCTGTCAGATGTTTCCTATCAATGGGCCTAGGTTCAAATGTAGAAACTGTGATGACTTTGACTTTTGTGACACCTGTTTCAAAACCAGAAAGCATAACACCCGGCATACTTTCAGCAGAATAAATGAACCAGGTATATTTCAAAATTGGAAATTGCTGACATTAATTTAAAATGCATTAAATACCTCTTGAAATCATGTTTTTAGGCTTAATTTTATTAGATTAAGAAGTTTAACATTGTAACTAATTTACTAGGAAATGAATTGTTTAGTACAAATTAGGACCTTATGTTGCAGTTCAATATTGAATGCATCAGAATGCCCCTTTAAGCTTTTCTGAGGGTAATTCTGCATGATTAATTTTGATAGGATCTTGAGTAAAAATTTTTAAATAGCTATTTGTGTGCTAAATTATATTTAAAGTAGTGTTAAGTGACAGTTACTCCCTGTTATGTCAGAATTGAGTTTGCAACTAGAGTGGGAATAAAATGAAATAATGACTTTATCTTACTGCCCTCCACTGCCAATCCAAACACATCTATAGCTCCTTCATGCCATCAGATGAAGATAGTGCACCTAGGTTTTTTGCAGTTCCTCTTCAAAAGGAGCATGCCAGCTCAGCCCTTAATTGCTCTAGAACAAGATTGTGACCTTGAAAATGGGTGGAGGTTATTCCTCTGCATGGCCTGGAGACTATTCAGAGGTCTGAGAAGCAAGGACACCCCTCCCAGTGACCAATCTGCTGGTAATCCACTAAAATATTTTGCTTCTGAAGCAGGAATAGGCACCCAGAGCAGTTCTGAGCTCCTCTGTTCCTCATTAATATTACTACTGGGATCTACAATGAGTTCTTTTCTTTTTCGATTTTTCTTCTGCCCCCTTCCCCCAGTTTGTCTGATCTCGTACCGTTTGACTTTGCCTTTCTCCTTCCTCCCACCCGTTTCTGAAGTGTTGAAGATTCTCAGATCAGCCAGACCTTAATGTTTAATGACATATGATTTTTCCCTCCTTCACATTTCCAGGCCTAGTGTGGATGTGGAGGTGGCTAAAGCAGATTCTCTGCTGATAATCGCTAATGTCCAATGCACACGAAAGGACAGGTGGCTCATTAAAAGACAAGGTCCCCAGAGTGATCTGACTTTCCTGAACTAGTTCTCCTATGGGGAACCAGTGGAGAGAGAGTGACCTGAGGCTTTCAAAGTACCTCTACTAAGAAGCAGTTGGTTACTATGGTGATGGGAGCTAATTCAGAACCTTAATATAGAGAGGATCAGCATCTGTGTATCCTTTGTGTGGATGGAGAAGGTACACTATTCTTCAGAAGGGATAAGTGGAAACTGCTCCAAAACCACTACCATCTCACAGAGGCCTGAGTGGGGTCTTTAGGTGCTACATCAGTGCCTTTATCATTAACATCCTCAGGAGCCACCATGCAAGACACAGAGGATATGTAGACCCAGGAACCCAGCCTCTGCAACATCCACTGCCACTTCGTACTCTAACCCCCAGGTGAAGAGTTTTTTTGATGGGACTGTCCAGATCTGTGTCCCTTTATTGATGCCTTTTCATTCCTCTATTCATATGTTTGGCTGTCGTCTTACCCAATTTTCCCAAAACTGGAAGGCCCTAACCACAGACTAATAAACTAATTAGAGTTTATCCAGGGTGGTAACTCCTGCCCACAAACCCCCTTTTCAGTTCCTCTTCAGAGACCACTTTCAGAAGGAGATTTTACAACAGGAGGTGAACTTCCTGCTCCTCACGGGAGACGTAGGAAAGGTTCCAATTCAACACCATGGGATTCTGTTCTCCTTCTTAATTCCCAAGAGGAATGGAGGATGGAGATCAGTTCTCTATCTACTTCACTTGAACAAGTTTATCCAGTAAGTAAAATTCTGCATGATATCTGTGGTGTCAATAATTCCCTTGTTAGAGGAGGGCACATGACTTGTGTCTCTCAACATGAAAGGCACGCTTTTTCCTATAGATGTCCATCCCAGCCCACTGGATGTTCCTCAATTTTCTCTTTGACCATGACCAATTCAGAGTTCTCCCCTTCAGTCTGGCCACAGCACCAAGGGTGTTTACAAAAGTTTTTTCGGTGGTGGCTGCTTGGATGAGAAGAGAAGGATTTAATCTTTCCATGCCTTGGCAACTGTCTTCTCACAGGCGACTCCTACTCAGAGGTCCACAGAGCAACCCGTGTTCAGCTCAGTCTTTTACCTTCCCTGAGTGTCTGCCTCAATTACAAAAAATCCACATTGTCCTTCACAAGGTGCATAAACTTCGTAGGGGTGACGTTGGACTTGACTACAGCAAGAGCCACATCTACCTCTTGAAAGATTTTACATCACAAGCATTCTTGTACACCAGCTCACTATCAGACACAGGACTGAATTGGAACTTGTCTTTCCCTCCTTGGCCACATGGCTTCATGCACACATGTGACACAGACTTCATCTACAATGCCTACAAGCGTGGCTTCCCTCTATGTACTCACAAAAGAAGGGCACCATAAAGGACAAGGTCACAATTATTCCCAAGGTATTAAGCTCTCTTCTCTGGTGGACAAAACCGGAGAAGGTTCAGGTAGGGATTCCTTTTCTCACACCAACAACTGAGGCAACCATCGTTACTGGTGCCTTCCACTGGGTTGTGGTGTGCGCATGGGCAATCATATGTCACAAGGTGTCTGGATTCTGGGAGTCCAGAATGCACATCAGCTTACTAGAACTCAGGGCAGTGTGTGGGGCCTGCAGTGCCTTCCTCCCACTCATCCAGTTCAAACATGTTCCGATAATGTGGACAATATGGCAATAGTGATTCATATAAACAAGCAAGGGAGAACAAGATCTCTCTTTTTGTGTGCATAGAGCAGGGGTGGGCAAACTTTTTGGCCCGAGGGCCACATCGGGGTTGCAAAACTGTATGGAGGGCCGGGTAGGGAAGGCTGTGCTGCCCCAAACAGCCTGGCCCCTGCCCCCTATCTGCCTCCTCCAACTTCTTGCCCTCTGACTGCCCCCCTCAGAACTCCCGACCCATTCAACCTCCCACCTGCTCCTTGTCCCCTGACTGCCCCCCCAGGATCCCACCTCTTATCCAACTCCCCCGGTCCCTGTCCCCTGACTGCCCCGACCCCTATCCAGACCCCCGCCCCCTGACAGGGTCCCCGGGACTCCTACACCTATCCAACCCCCCCTGTTCCCCATCCCCTGACCGCACCCTCCCCCCAGAACTTCTGCCCCATCCAACTGCCCCCTGCTCCCTGTCCCCTGACTGCCCCCCTGGACCTCCTGCCCCTCATCCAACCCCCCCACTCCCTGCCCCCTTACCATGCCGCTCAGAGCAGCAGGACTGGCAGCTGCGCCATCTGGCTGGAGCCAGCCATGCTGCCGTGCTGCCCGGCAGGAGCTTGTTGCCCAGAGTGCTGGCAGAGCGGCGCGCTGAGTCTGCAGGGGAGGGGGGACAGCAGGGGAGGGGCCGGGGGCTAGCCTCCCCGGCCGGGAGCTCAGGGGCCGGGCAGGACGGTCCTGTGGGCCAGATGTGGCCTGCGGGCTGTAGTTTGCCCACCTCTGTCATAGAAGCAGTCATCCTCTGGGATTGGTGGATCAAACATCGCATAATCCTATCAGCTGCATACTTACCAGGGATGCAAAATCTACCTGAGCAGACATATTTACCCAAGTCACAAATGCGTTATTCACGGTTTTGGTTCTCAACAATGTCTTCGCTCAGTGGGGAATGCCAGCCTGGGACCTTCTTGCCTCACAGGTGAACAGAAAACTTCGTCAGTACTGATCCACAGCAGCCCTGGGCAAAGACTCATTGTGAGATACCCTCCTGATGTTATGGAAGGGTCGCTTGGGGTGTGCCTCCCTCCAATTCCTTTGGTTGTACAGAAGTTCCTCCGAGACAGAGCTGGAGTCGTTGTGATTGCACCCAACTGGCCAAGACAGTTCTGATTCGTGGATCTGTTGAAGCTCTCAGTGTGACCGTCCAAGAACATCCCCATGTTGCCAGACCTTCTAATGCAACACAGGGACAAGGCCACGCACTCCAGTCCAGGACAGCTGCAGTTCAGAGCCTGGTGTTTGGATGGGTATTGGAGATAGAAGGCTTGTGTTCCAGGAGGGTGCAATTCATCCTTAACCAAAGTAGAAGTCTACAAGAATCTGTTACTCACCTAAATGGAAGCGTTTCTCTGCTTGGACTCATCAAAAAGCAATTTGTCTCTGGACTCCGCTGGAATCAATGCTATCTTAGAGTATCTACTTACCCATAAGTCTTTGGGTTTTTGTTCAGTTCCCTGTGAGTTCATTTAGCAGCAGACAGTGCTTTTGATACTCCAGTGGATAACTGTACAATCTTCATGCACCCTACAACAACCAAAATTTTGAAGGGGATTCTCAGATCCTTTCTTCCATTGGTGAAGTTTGCACCTCAGTGGCCTGTAGTTGGGTTCACCTTGTGACAGTCAGACATACAACATACATACATACACCAGAGAAGATTGAGGGGGAAAAAAAGAAAAGAAAATGTGACTACCACAAAAATGGGCATGAGGACTCATGGATGTGTAGTGCTTGAAACTATTTTTAATTCATTTGTAAAAGAACTACACTTCAAGTATGTGTCCTTTTAATGGCAGTAACATGACCAAATCCTCATGCTTCACTTCCAAATACGTTTTGGGCTAAATAGTCTATCTGATAACTATGTATTTATTTTGAAGTCTGATTTGAATGTTTGCTCTTGTCACAGTATTTTTTTTTATGAAATGTAAATTCTTTAACAATACATGGTTTATAGTATAACTTTTTGAACTAAATAGGTCAGTCTCCCGTATTTTGTGGGCGTTCTGGAAAACAGCTGAAGAGACATCATAGCAGTCAGCGAGGAATGCTACTGGATGACTGGTCACGAATTGTTAAGAATTTGAATGTGTCTTCTTCTGTGAATCAGGCTTCACGTTTGATTGATGGCAGTGAACAATGTTGGCAGTCTTCTGGCTCACAAGGAAAGGCAAGCTTGAGCCATACTTCTGAATGCTATGACAACTCTGGCACACAGTTTAAAAAAAAAAAAGGCTTGTTGTGCATCTTGTAATGTTTTTTTTATGCACTACCTGTCATCTCAATGTTACAAATACAGTTCGTCTAAAGTATATTTAGATGTATGTGTTCCCCTCTAAATATACTGATTTTTAAGTTTGCTAAGATTTATTCTTCTCAATTGTTTGTAATTCTTGTGAATTATAGTAAAGGACTGGCAATATAGATGATGAATAACAGTAAGATAACTATTTTTATTTTGTGGTCAAGGGGATTTTCATTGAATGTGTGACCACTTATTTTCTAGCACTGGATTCGTTTAGAGATTTTCCCTGATGTAGTTGTCCACAGACTGAAGATGATAGTTGATCCTGCAGACAGCAGCTACATGCCCTCTCTTGTTGTGGTTTCAGGTACATTAAATTTAACTGTACTCAACTGTAGGGGTTTTTTAAACACACTTCTTCTTCTTTTTTTTTTTTTTTTTTTTTTTAATTTTTATTTTTTTATATTGTTGGGTTTTTTTAAACCCTTTTTTTTTTTTTTTTTTTTTTTTTTTATGATCAAATATTGATTATTTAACTTGGTAAAGTGTTCAGATAGGAGTGGTATTTAAGTGTGTTGTTTGTACATGGCCTTTAAAATCAGTTTATTTCAATGTTCTACAGGTGGGAATTCTTTAAATAACCTTATAGAGCTAAAGACAATCAACATTAACCCTGCGGACACCACAGTGCCTCTTCTTAGTGATTGTATAGAGGTAAGTGAATACTGTTTGAGGAGAAGCTCTCAGATGGTCAAACTGGAAATGTATCTTGCTGTAAGAAGGGTCCATGTGTACCTTTGGTTATTACATTATTATATTTGATTTTTTGTTTTCCCAATATGTCGGTGCTTATAATTAACCACGTCATTGGCTTTTGCATAATCACTGTCCATGTGTACAATTACTAGTCTTACGAGTAAACACCAGTGAAATTGTAGGTTTTCAGTTTAAAAGCAAATGCCTCAGAACCAAGCAAACAACACGTGTACCAGGTTTTTTTTTCAACGGTATGGTTGGAAGTTCTCATCTGCTGGGTGGCAGAAGTGGAGTGGCTATTCCTCAGCCTAGGGAGACAAATCTGGACTGTGGCCAGTTACTGCAAGAAGGGCACAATCTTAGTGGTAGATTGGAGGTGAGATCATCATTCCCAGAAATGAAATAGTCTAGTAGCAAACTTCCAGCATGCTGAGAACATCCATATCAGTTAAATTGACACCTAAATAGGGCAGAAAAGTAGGACCTTTGATTTATCTTACAGAATCAACTTCTAAAACAGACGGAACTCAGCAATGCAAAAATCTTAAATCCTCCATGTTCCATAAACTTATAGACCCAAAAGATTGCAATTACATCTTTCTTCTTTAGTATCACAGGTATATTGAGATTGCTATAAAGCAGTGCAGAAGCTCTGGAATAGATTGCAAAATACATGGTCTCAGCATACTGGGGCGTATCCGGGCAGAGGATGAAGATTTGGCTGCAGTCCCTTTCCTTGCTTCCGATAATGAGGAAGAGGATGATGATAAAGCCAACACTGGGAGGTAGGGAACTGGAAGAAAAAATAAACTTGCTATCTTAACCTTAAACTAGAAGAATGTCAGCACTGGCTGTGCAACTCAAACGACTGAATTATTTTATTGTGTACTAGAGAAAAGAAAACAGCCAGGCTCTAGTTTCAACAAGTTTTATAATTAAGACATTAGTTGATGTATACCTTTTGTCTTTCCTGTGTGTATACAGTGATGATAATTTTTTCATCATTTTTTATTTTGCCCCCTCATGCTGAAAAATGCTTTGTTTTGTTAAAAGCTAAAACTCCTACTTATGAGTATTGGCTTTAACTGTATGATATGTCCAGTATACAATGTAGAATCCTGCAGTTCTGTGGGTCTCTTGTGCTTTTAAAGGACTTTCACTGTGCAAACTATAAAAAGAAATGTTTTAATAACAGGTAAAAAGTTAACATAGTGGTCTCAGAAAATCACAACTGTGAAGCTACACTGAGTTGAATTTCAGAAAGAGAGGATATTTACATTTTAAAATGTAAAATAGATTGTTAAAATATAAAACACAAGTCAAGGTTTATCAAATGTCACAGTATATAGGCTGTGGAACTGACATTTTTCTATTTTTCTCAATGTACCCAGTCTTGTTAGGAAGAAGATGGCAGGGCTGGAATCAGCAGCTACTATAAGAACCAAAGTTTTTGTTTGGGGGCTGAATGACAAAGATCAGTTGGGAGGACTAAAGGGTTCCAAGGTATCGTCTTTGTTGAAAAAGTGTTTGTGTAAAACAAAAAATCTCTGATGAGGTACATAAACCAGACACTGAATTCAAAGTTTTTAAGGTTCATTATCAAACTCCTCCAGGACTAGACATAATGACTTTCCAGGGCTAAAAAAGCATTCAAATGTCTGTCACTGGCAGATAGAGAAATTGGATCTTAAAATTACATTTTTCAGTTCCAGTTTGATTTTAGCAGCTGCCTTCTTGAAGCAGGTAACTTCTCACTACTAACTCCAGCTTTCAAAGGGTAGAAGATTATGCTTTTAACTCTGAAAGATTGGAGTAGTCAATAACTTGCAATCATGTACCATAGGAATGCTTGTTGCAGAGATGCTTAGTTTGTAGGTCATTACAAATTATTTCTACACCAGGAAACTTTCACAATTTTACAATGGTGCTGGTTCAGTGATCCAAAGAAAGAAAATGAATTCCTGACCCTTACTAGTATAATCCATTTTAATGAGAAAAATTATTTGAGGGGAAGTTTCAAGTAAGTGCATCTTCTCAACCTGGCACTCACGTTCTCCCTTTACACACCTGTTTGGTTTTTTTCTGAGGAGTCTGCAGTATGGTTTAACGTAAGAAATGTGTAACCTATTTAATCATTTTAAGATGTAATTACTTAAAAATTCAATTGAGTAAAAGGAACGCTCCTATTTTAAAATAAGAATAAAAAAATTGATCTACTTGTTTGTTTGCAGAGGTTCATATAGGATTGTAAAAATCTACAAAAGTATTATATTCTCTGTCCATTCCAAAGCAAGCAGTTAATAACAAATGCGGTTTCCAGAGTTACTCATATTATAGTTGACACTGATGCCAGTGCACAGATACATTAACTTGTCAATTTAGAAATATAATTTGGAGGAGAAATGATTTTTTCCCCCAGTTGGATCCTGATTCCAGTTGCCATTGAAGTCAATGGGATTCTTCTGTTTGACTTCAGTGGGCTTTGGGTCAAGCCCTAGAGAAGGGCAAAATTAGTAGGAAAATTAAAGTTTCAGAAGCCAGAAACCTTTTAAAAGTAAACAGCATCTCTTTTTTTTGGTAAGGATAAGCTGCCATAACAAAAACCAAATGCAAACCCTCAACCTTTCACTATGTTTTATCAATTATCCTTCAGAATTTTTTTTTCACTAATTGTAATAGAGAAGTCTTTTTAGTAACACAAGATTTTTTTTACTGCATATCAGTAAATAAATATTTACTTTAGTAATATAATAAGATATGTCTAACTTTAATATATGTTAATGATGAACACTTGAAAAAGTGTCAGCCTTTGTTTATATAAAGTCAGCCTGACAAAAGACTTAATTGTAATGAAGGGGAGTATAGGTTACTTTGTCACTGTTTTTCTGATTATAGCTAATCCATATTGTTATGGAACTTTACTTTTGAATTAACTGCAATTTAAAGGATACAGAGAAAATAAATTCTGCCAATGTGCTCATATATGTTGATTTCTGATATGCTGATTGACATTTTAACCAACTTGCTTGGGTTGTAATTTGTTGCGAGTCTGACTAGAGTTTGTTTACTTAAGAAAATTATAGTTTAAAAAAAACCCAATTTGTATATCCTACTGCACCTTTTCCTTGTGGTGGTTACTTATTTATCTCCGTTTTATATAACACACTCATCCCTTGCTTTAAGCACTTGATCTGTTTCAGTTAATTAACTAATTGGTTATCTGTGAGGTGTCCAGATAATGGGGTAGTGAGTGCCACTGAAAAGCTAATAAATAAAATTTTATTAACCACTGGTTAATTAAATTAGATAAATCAGTTTATCATACTAGAACTTCACTGCAAAGAACTGGTTGCCTTTTCAAGTAACAGACTTTTAAATCTGATTTTATGCAATAATCTCTCTCTCTTCTCCAAACACTCTAGATCAAGGTTCCTTCATTCTCTGAAACGCTTTCTGCCTTGAATGTAGTACAGGTAGCTGGTGGATCCAAAAGCCTTTTTGCAGGTAGGATAACTCTGTGCAAGGTTTCTGCATTTCAGACCCTCCCATCCCTCCCAGCCCCAAAATAAAAAGTAAAATTATTTTCTAAGAGGTAGGAATAAATTCTTATTTGTGAATTTTTTATTAATGAAAATTTAAAACCTTTTTTCTTTTAGTAACTGTAGAGGGCAAAGTATATGCCTGTGGAGAAGCCACTAATGGAAGACTTGGTTTAGGCCTATCCAGTGGAACTGTGCCTATTCCCCGACAGATTACAGCTCTCAGTAATTATGTAGTGAAGAAGGTGGCTGTTCACTCAGGTACTGACTCTTTACATTTCTCCATGGGAACATAAACATTATGTACTTAAGCTTAAAAGTGAAAGTAGACTCTTGTGCACTGTATGGTTCTAGTGCAGAGGATATAGAATAGAGCAGAGGTAGGCAACCTATGGCACGCGTACCAAAGGTGGCACGCAAGCTGATTTTCAGTGGCACTCACACTGCCTGGGTCCTGGCCACCGGTCCGGGGGGCTCTGCATTTTAATTTAAATGAAGCTTCTTAAACATTTTAAAAACCTTATTTACTTTACATACAACAATAGTTTAGTTATATATTATAGACTGATAGAAAGAGACCTTCTAAAAATGTTAAAATGTATGACTGGCATGCGAAACCTTAAATTAGAGTGAATAAATTAAGACTCGGCACACCCCTTCTGAAAGGTTGCCGACCCCTGGAATAGAGCCTGTAATATAGGAGTACTGGCTGAAATTCTATGGTCTGCGTAAAGGAGATTAGACTAGATGATCTGGTGATCCCGTCTGGCCATAGAAATCTGTGAATTTAGTCTCTTAATTTTTTTGACCTATAAAGTTGTGATCTTTCTGAAAGTTAAATTCAGAATAATTTCTGATTTTTTTATAGTGTAATTTTTGGGTCAATCCAGTGGAAATATTTTCCTTTTAAAAAACATTAGCTAACTCTTTCATTTCGAAAATAGTTACTTAAGTGATTTGTTTCCACTGAGGGAAAATGTTCACCCTGGATACTTTTTTTTAAAAAGTTATAAAATAAGTTTTTTCACCTTCTCAGTGGACCATGTGAAAATTAATGCTTTTGAATATATTAAAGTAAAGAGTTATGGGGTGGAGAGCGTAGCACTATATTAAATTGAAGCACTAATGGGATGTTTCGTGGCTTTTGCTTAACTTCTGTTGCCCTGTTGACTATGTGCACATTCTGGTCTTCCATACTGGAGGGCGAAGAAATAAATCTTTGCTGTTTGAAACTTGCAGTTTAAACCTTTGCAGGTGGCCGGCATGCTATGGCTTTAACTGTTGATGGGAAGGTATTTTCATGGGGCGAAGGAGACGATGGAAAACTTGGCCACTTCAGCAGAATGTAAGGATATAATTTCTATTAGTACCTTGAAATAGGAAATATTTCAAACAAATGATATTGAATCATTGTTAGCAAGCAGTGACAGTAATTAAATATATTATAAATAAAGAATTGTGTTACAAAAAGATTCTTCTGCAATACATATATCAGTTTTGTATGTTGCAAACTAAGCTTTTATTGCAATTTCAGTAGTTTTAAAGGGATACTCAAGTTAAAATTAATATAGCTTTTTAAAAATAGATTTCTCTTAATGGCCAAGGTCAGTGTTTAATTGGGTCTCTTTTGTATATTCATTATTGAAAAGTTACGTGAGAAGCAGCAGGAATGTTGGTTGCCAATTTGCACTGGGTGGTGGTGAGGGTGTTGAAATGCCTGCCACAGTCTGATAAGGTTACACTCATGCTCTCTAGAAGTTCTTTACGATTTTCACCTCAGTTTCTAGGTAAAAGGCCCACTAACGTTTTTTGAATGGTTGATAAAACAAATAAAGCTAAAAGTGCTTTTTCCATGGTGAATTGGTGCTGCCTTAACTGACTGAGCTATGTCTCATGTCAAGCCCTTTCTCTATCATATGGCAATAATTCAAACTCTCATTAGTAACGCTGGTGTCTCGGGATCAGGTAGGCTGTTGTGATGTATTAAAATTTTTATGCTACTTGAGATTCCTAATGGAAGATGCTTTAGAATTGCAGAGCAGTATAGTGGACTCTGATACTACACTGTGGTATACTGTAGACAGGCCATAAATAAAAAGAAGTTTGGTGCACCATTAATCTGTAAATCTAGTATTTCCAAATATCTGTTAGCTAGAAATGTTTTCTGGCAGAAGCTGAGTATTTGATAGCTCACTCAAGCTAAGCTACTTGTGTGAAAAAAGATATTTTATTGAAGCAGTAAAACAAAAGTACCAACATTGTATTTGATACCAGCAACCCACACCATACCATCTACTTAAGTCATTATTGTATTATTAATTTTGTAATCTAAGTGTCTTTAAAGTTGCCAAGGGGTTTTGTAATTCTATCTGTGTCTTTTGACAGTTGGTGTGCTTTTTTGAGCTAGGGTGTAGATTTTTCTCCTGAAAGTTTTTCATAAATTTCAAACACTTTTTAGCAAGGAAAGATTGAGAAAAATAATTTTATACTCACTTCTTGTGTTATACACACTGGGGAAATCTTCAAGTTATTGAATATTAACATATTCAATAGAAAATTGATCTTCATACTGTATAGTTCTCAGAGGTGTTCTTAGGATCTTTACATGATATATAGAAAAATACAGCATGTGCCTCAGAGCTTGAGTCTCAGAATAGACATGACTCAACAAGTGTGTGGGTGACAAACAGAAGGGGAGGGTTTGAGACAAGGGAGGACAAAATATGGCTTTATTAGTTTAAGCATAGGCACATATATTGTTTCTTAGATATTTTCTTCTATTTATTAAATATAATTATAAGCAGAAAACATTCTTGACTCATTGTGGGCATTGCATCCGTGCTGCTGCCTGCATGATGTCCCCCTGTTAGCCCTGCACCTGCCAGGCATTGCTGGGACAGTGTGGAAGGACTGGGTCCTTACTATTAGGGTTGAAATGTATTTCCGCAAAGCCCTACTTAATTTGTTTAGAAATGTTAATAATGGTTGTAGCATGTACACCACATTAGAAAACCTACTTAAATTAAAACTAGACAATGAATTCAGTGAGCAGGTTGAATTTAACAAAAAGACATCCTACTTTCTCAGGCAAATGCTGCAGTGATATTCACAAGAAACATCTTCAGTACTCTAGCAGGCAGCTGACAATGAATTTTTGTTTGATCTGGTCCCCTTGTGAAGTGCAGAGCTAGAATAGGAATGGGCATCTCTTTCTTCATCCTCTGGCTCCCTGCACTGCAGGTTGGAGATACTGCAGTCCTCATGCTGCTGTATTGGAGGCTCAGCCAGGTGTACAACATTCTGTGCCATCCTCCTCCACCCTATGCAGAGCAGGACCAAGAGATCAGAGGCCGTGCTTCTGGGCTGGCATGTCAGGCCTGGGGGCCTCCACTTTTGGGACTGAAATGAATTTTGCAAAAAATATTTGGCAGATACTGAATATCTTTTTTCAGACAGAATTTGTTCATAACTTTGTATTCAAAACAGAATTTCAGTATCTTTTTTTGAAGATGAGTCCACGGGAGAAATACAATCTATAGAAACTTCTAACTGATAACACTGGATTATTACAGCTGGCTGTTTTAAATATTTGACTTTTTACTTTCTCTACCATTAATTTTCATAAATAGCTCAGCCTGGGCAATGAAGACAGATCATTCAATTTCACTTTTTAACATACACATTTTAATCTGTTTATCTTTCTGGTTCTTCATTATCAGGATGCTGCAGTGTGTTTGTGTTACATAACATTTCTTAAAAAAGGAATGTTCAGTTGAACTACATTAAAAATAGTATCAGAGGGATAGCCGTGTTAGTATGGATCTGTAAAAAGCGACAGAGTCTTGTGGCATGCGTCTGATGAAGTGGGTATTCACCCACGAAAGCTTATGCTCCAATACGTCTGTTAGTCTATAAGGTGCCACAGGACTCTTTGGCTTTTTACATTAAAAATAGTGGAAAATGAAAATATGTTTTCAGCATTTTAAAAGTTTTTTTTTTTTTTTTTTACCAGACCTACATTTTTGGCCTAAATTGACTTGAACAATATACCTTTAAGATAAATAGAAAAATAAATTAAATCCATGACTTAAAGTGAAACATTGGAGTCTTATATATTAGCATTAGGGCAGTTTTGCCATTCAGGTGTTTAATATTACATGAGACATTGGAAGGTTTGGGCATGAAATATATTGCATGACATCACAAAAGAATGTGATAAATCCTTTTATTCTATCTTTAGGAATTGTGATAAACCAAGATTGATAGAAGCATTGAAAACCAAGCGTATCCGTGATATTGCTTGTGGCAGTTCTCACAGTGCTGCCATCACATCTAGTGGTGAACTGTACACATGGGGCCTTGGAGAATATGGCAGGCTGGGTCATGGAGACAATACTACACAACTCAAACCGAAGATGGTAAGTACATGAGGTATTTCCTGATTATGGTAGTGTCTATGTATGTATATGTACAAGAAGAGAAAATAAAGGGAGAAATAAAGCTAAGAATCCCAAAGCAGTGTGTAATGTGGCTTGGATGTATAAAGAACAAAACAAGTCACAAATACTTTGAAATTACTGTGAAACTTTAAAATATGCTTAATGTGTTTGAGGCAGCATGCTTACTTTTCTGTGTGTTGTAGGTTAAAGTGCTTCTTGGTCACAGAGTCATTCAAGTTGCTTGTGGAAGCAGAGATGCTCAGACTCTGGCTTTGACAGATGAAGGTAGGAGTATCTTTCTTTAGCAACTTCATAGCATATGGGAATATTGTGATCATAGTCTGACATACTGTTTGATTGGTGTTACTAGGTTTGGTGTTTTCCTGGGGAGATGGTGACTTTGGAAAACTGGGCCGAGGAGGAAGTGAAGGATGCAACATTCCTCAGAACATTGAAAGACTAAATGGCCAGAGTGTGTGCCAGATTGAGTGTGGGGCTCAGTTCTCTTTGGCACTTACCAAATCTGGAGTGGTGTGGACCTGGTATGTTGCTAAGAAATATTTACAAAAAATTTCAAGGCATTTGAGTTGGGTTGATTGCTACAGACTGGCTTATTATATCTATGCTTTGTGCACATGTTTAATTTATTCTAAAACATCCTATTGTTTCCACCACCACCTCCCTCCCCCTGCACACTTATTTGTGCACCCACCTGTTATATTTTGTCTGTTAAAGTGTAAGCTCTTTGGGGAAGGTACTGTCATTTACTAAATCTTTATAGAGTGCCTGTCATAACTGGGACCCTTGCCTGGTTGGGGTGCATAGGTTTTAGTGCAATAAAAATAAATAGAAATAAAGATTATTGTGATAAAAGAAAATCTTTATATAGTTGAGGCCCTACTTAACTTGCAATATTGTGGAAATTGTGGATTCCACAGCATTTGACTTCCAACGCAGTTTTGATAGCGGGAGCCCTACCGGGTGCGAGGCTAACAGTGGGGAGTCCTGGCCACCCCAGGGCTGAGGGCTGCAGCTCCCCTTCTCAGCCCTGGGTGGCCAACAGTGGAAAATCATGGAAGAGTAATAATGGACCTTATTACCGAAAATAATAAGGTCCATTATTCTTTTCCACAATTTTCCATGGCTTGTTCGCAATTCAGCTGCAATTTTTTGACAATTATCCCATAGTTCAAGTAGGGCCTTATTTATTCATTTAATTTATTTATATATAGATAGTCTATGAAATAATATAGCTCAGTTCCTCTTGGTTCTTATGTTAAAGCAAGTGCACTGCTGCATCCTATATATGTTCTCTAATTACAGAATGATTGGTTGTGATTCCATTGTTAGGGATTAGTTTTTCCACTTGAATCAGGGATTCAGCCACTTTGTGTAGAGAATACAGCATATTCTCCTCAATATTAGAATACTCTTTGAGTATAGAATGAGAATTTCCCATCTGAGAACTTACAAGTGAATTGGTTGTTAGTTAAAGTAAAAATTTATTAAAGATAATTCATGAAATTTAAAACTCAAAAGATATTTTTTCTTACCAATGATCTCAGTAACAGAACAACACAGGGTCTTCAAACATCCCGTTTGGTTAAATTGAATTCTTATGTACAGGCTATATTTGAAGAAACTTAACTTTAGGATTGTCTTTATTCTTCATAAACTAATGTTTCTTCTTCAGCACAGGCTGATGAATAATATTTTTCTACAGTGAATTCCACAACAATCTGCTGTCTTTTCAAATGATTATCTCCTGTTGTTCGTGATGAGAGTGAAGCTAACAGTGCCTTTAGTAAAGATGTCCTCCTTCAGAATGACCGCTGTCCCCTATTGCTCTCAATGTGTGGGAAGCCAAGCTGCCCGTGGGCCACCATTTTTCCTTCCATTAGCCCTGCCCTGTATCAACACTGCAAAGAGTTGGGGGGCAGGGGAAAGAAAATCAAATGTCTTCAAAAATAAGTTAAATCTAAATTGGGACTACAAACACTAAAATATTTAATAATCATAACGTGATTATTGCATGACATCACTGCTAGGCAAAGTTAAGCTTGTTTGTGTGCCTCAGCATACCTAGCATGCTTGGATTTCTTTTAAGTTTAACTCTGAATTTCCTAGGTTTGTAGTACTTGTTTTGGGGGGTAATTAGGACATCCAAGTAATTTTTTTTTTTTATCCTTATGATACCGATATGTATTCAGTTCAGTTGTAACATAGTTTTTATCTGGAAATTACTATTAAACTAAGGACTTTTGGAGATACTTGATTTCCAACAGAGACTGATCACTGTTACAAAATACAATGGGGAAAAATGAGAATTGTTACCTCTAACCAACACTCTTCATTTTTTTTCTGCTCAGTTGATACTGTTGGTAATATCTTGAGGTATTGCCATAAAATAGACTGAGTAGTGCAATGTTAATGGTGTCTCTCAGACAGTTGAGGAAAATTTCATATGTTGGTAATAAAAGTAACCTGTGTTTGAGGCTTGTCTGAAGCCTCAGTTATGTAAATAGTTAAGCACATGTGCAGTTTTACTCATGTGAGTAGTTGTCACAGTGCAGGTCCTGTGTTTGTATAAATTGTAAGCTGGATAGTGATTTTACTGAGTTAAAAAAATACAAGTCATTTTTGAGTAGGTCATTTTTGAGTATAAGTAAATTTATAATAGTAAGATATTTCAAAACAGAAAGAATGAATTTTATGCAACCACAATACTTCCCCAAAAATAATAATAAATGGTACATTTTTAGTATTGAGGCCAATGTATGAAAAATTGTAGATTTTTCGCTACCCTCTAGAAATAAGTCTTTCCAAGTCAGGTTTCAAGGTCATTGTCAAGAAATTTGCATTGCTGTTACGTGCGCTTTCCCTTTGGATATATAAAGGATTTCAATTTGCAAAGGTGTAATGGCAAAGGATTGCAATGTTTAGAATGATATAATTGCCGGGAATTTTACATTTACTTCCTTGTCTGTTCCAGGGGCAAGGGGGATTACTTCAGGCTAGGTCATGGCACTGATGTTCATGTGCGAAAGCCACAGGTTGTGGAAGGGCTGAGAGGGAAGAAGATTGTACATGTGGCTGTAGGTGCACTTCATTGCCTGGCTGTCACTGACACAGGACAGGTAAGTTACTCTGGTCCAGAAAAAGCTAGATATTGAGGCAATGTAATGTAGTAACAGCAGTAATACTTGTAGCCTTTTATTTTATTTAATGTTAATTATACTACAGTGGATTTGGCTCTGGTGGCAACAGTCTCAAACCCAACAGAGTTATCTCTGTTTGCTCTAGATCTAGAGTCCATAGGAACACATGAAACCATAGACCAGTAACACATACAATCACAAGAACAAGGTCCACTATCTTTTAACAGTTTTATTAAAGTTGCCAACAAAGTTATAAATGTCACAGCATATAAAATTCCTAAATATATCCATGCACCAGTTATAACTAGAGACATACTCACATCATCCTACGTGGTGTTAGAGTCTGATGTCTCTCCCATGGATTGATCATCAATATGGGGATGGTCTCTCCTGGAGGTTTCCCATAGGAAGTTCAGTTTTCCCGCTGTGGGCACCTTTTTTTATAATGTGATTCTGTCTATACCTACATTCTGCGCATGTACATGAAAGTGTCAGCCCTCTCTTTCTTATTGTTCTGTGTCCCCTAGAAACATGAGGAAACCCGAATTTTATAGGCTGTGTAGGTTCTCATTAGCACTGATGTACCACCTGTATCCTGTGGCTAAGATGCATGTTGGAGACAAGATTTACTATTACAGCATTTTATAATTTAAAATTTAATCTTCTGGCTAGTCCAGGGTGGGCAGACTTTTTGGCCTGAGGGCCACATCTGGATATGGAAATTGTATGGTGGGCCATGAAAACTCACAAAATTGGGGTTAGGATGCGGGAGGGGGTGAGGGCTCCGGCTGGGGGTGTGTGGGCTCTGCGGTGGGGCCAGAAATGAGTTCAGGGTGTGGGAGGGAGCTCCAAGCTGGGGTAGGAGATCGTGGTGCGGGGGAGGGGCGGCGGTGAGAGCTCCAGCTGGGAGTGCAGGCTCTGGGGTGGGTCTGGGGTTGAGCAGTTTGCGGTGCAGGAGGGCGTGTCTGGCACCACCCCTGCAGCTCTCATTGGCTGTGATTCCCAGCCAATGGGAGCTGTGGGGACGGCGTGCGGAGCTCTCTGACTGCCCCTACATGTAGGAGCCAGAGGGCAGACATGCTGCTGCTTCTAGGAGCCACATGGAGCGGAGCAAGTCCCACACCCCACTCCTCAGCGGGAGCTTGAGCGCCGGATTAAAACGTCTGATGGACTGGATGCAGCCTGCGGGCCATAGTTTGCCCACCCTTGTTGGGCTAGATTTTCGCATTATTACCAGTTGGTACCTCTTTTCCCATAAATTTAGGGCATCGGGTTATTCCTTGGTCATTTACTTGTGTCAGCATTTCTTGTCTCCAAGGCCTAAAATGGCTAAGCTAAAATCTTGCAGGCCTCAGCCTACAGGTTCTTGCATTTCAGCTTGTCTTACTTATATCTAATGATTCCTCTAAATATGGATCAATTTTATACTTCTCTAATCCTACAGATTAACTCTAGTTAACATACAATGGATATATATGATATAACATATTGATTAATCATAACATCACACAACAAATGGATAATAAACTAAAATCATTGGCTACATACTTATTGAATGTAATAAATATTCTTTATAATATATTGTTTTACTTCTTAAAGCACTGCACAAATATTAATGTGATTGTCACTTAGAATTTTCTTGCCTTCATATATTTATTAAATCTTAACTGTCATCTTAATATAGCTTTTGCATTTTTGTTCCTTATTATTTATGGCAACATGGGATGTTTCAGAGACAACCCACGGCTTTTCGCTTCCTAAGATCCAGAAGCAACCATGATCTTGTGACAGGACATATTTCTGTTCTATATTGGGTGATAGCATAAATATCATAGTTATGCTGAGCCCCAGTAAAATCAATTTGCAAGTAATTCCATTAACTTTATGTACACCCAGAATAATGAAATAGTACATGAATCTGCTCACAGAATGAAGCTCGTATGTGCTATATTAGCATATGTAACCTGAAAGCATCAGCTGTTAATTATGAAGGTGGTAGGTACTCTGGCAATATCTTTAATTAGTAACATAAGTCATTTAGAGATAAGATCCTATCATAGTAATTTTGAAAATAACTATATGAAAGACTCAGTGAAAAACAGTAACACATAGAACTGTCTGTTGGCAGGTTTATGCTTGGGGTGACAACGATCATGGACAACAAGGCAATGGAACTACTACAGTCAATAGAAAACCCACTCTTGTACAGGGTTTAGAAGGCCAGAAAATTACACGTGTTGCTTGTGGATCTTCCCACAGTGTAGCATGGACAACAGTGGATGTAGCTACACCATCTGTTCATGAGCCAGTACTCTTCCAAACTGCTAGAGACCCTTTAGGCGCTTCTTATCTAGGTAATACAAAGCTTGTGTTTATTTCCTTAACATTTTTAAACAATATTTGTGGATTGGGGCGGCGTTGTAGATGTGTATAGATGGACGGGTGTGGGGGACGAGGTGGCTGTGCAGGATGAAAGCCATTTAAACATACTGATTTGCTGAAAATGGAGGAAGTGAGAAGAGAACAAGACTTGGGAAGCTAAAACATTGTATGCCCTGAAGCTGAGGAGTCATACAAAAGTTAGCGCTAGTTTGAACTTTTAAATGTCTTAAACTGTTTGTCAATGTCCAAAATGCATTAGCAAAAATGAGATTCTTCTTGGACTGTAGACTTTTGTCTTTTTTTTGGGCAGGGGATACAGTGCCTGTCATGTTGGGGCCTTGCCCTGATTGGGGCTTCTGGATGCTAGCATAATATTAAATCTCTGTATTATATGCCTCTTACACATAATAATTATTGATGCAAATGTTATCTTACCTATTGATTTCTAAGACAAGTGATCACCATTAAAGAGGGAGGCAGCATTCTATGATGGCACCTTCCCAATTTATCAGAACCAAGGTTTAGTCAGACTTGAGTAACAAAAATGTTCTATGTAAAATATCAGAATATTTTAGCTGTTTCTATGTCTTTTAATCCATTAGCTATCTTTTACCTGGACAGAACTGCAGCAATAACAGAGCTTCATAGATGTACAATATATATAAATAGTACTCAACTGCTAATTTTTTGTCCAAGTAAAGATTGTTGTAGAGGCCAGTAGGAAACTAGTGGTGTTGTGTCTCCATTCTCATGAGTAAGTTTTAGACTCTGTTTTACATGAGTCGTTGCTGACCTAGGTTTAGTATTGGGTTTCATATCAGAATTACAGGAATTGTAGGCTAAGAATCCTTTCCAAAAGTATCATTAAGCAGGTATCAAACAACAATAGTTATTATGCATTATAGTCTTTTTTTTTAAAAGCATGTCTGACTCTTTTTCCCAGGTGTCCCATCAGATGCAGATTCTTCTGCTGCCAATAACAAAATCAGTGGTGTAAGCAGTTCCAAACCTAACCGCCCTTCCCTCGCTAAGATTCTTCTGTCGCTAGATGGGAACCTTGCCAAACAACAAGCATTATCTCATATATTGACAGCATTACAAATTATGTATGCCAGGTAGGCGTGCCAACATTCTTGTATTTTACAGAATGAAGCATAGATGGTAAGCTACTTCATACAGTTTCTCCCTTATACCAGGTAATCATGGGTATAAAATAGGGCTCTAGGACGTATGCTTTAACTTCATTTAAATTTCCTTTTAGTGTTCACTTGAAATCAACTTGTTGATACAGGTTTTTCTGACAAGACTGTCTTATGTGGAACAGGAAACTCTGCAACAGAATGTTAGCTTTTTTAAAAGTCTCATGTGAGAGTGCATCATCCAAATAAGAACAGAATGATAGCTTTCCAAAAATGCAACTCCCAGCAATAATCTTGTTGTATACCTTGCAGTTGAGAATGTGTATCACAGAGCAGAGGGCTCCTTTTGAGATTGCTCATTTCTGTTTGTAAAGACAGGAGAAATATTAGTGGTAAAGAGTCTGAAAAGAAACTTGTGGAAGACTTTGGTTTAAAAATCCCCAAACTCTGTAGGCATCTGTAACTATCTCAGCTAAGTGTGAGTCCTCCCATATGGAATGGAAGTAAACTACCCTGTAGACTGCAAACATTGAAAACCATCACTTTTAGTATTACTCCAGCTGAATAACAGGACACGTTTCTTCCAAGGAGAGGATTTGGTGGTCCTAGTGTAAGTCTTTCCTCAACAGTTTGTTCATTTTTGATTTAGGGATGCAGTGGTTGGAGCACTGATGCCTGCAAGTATGATTGCACCAGTGGAATGTCCTTCTTCATCCCCGGTCCCACCACCAGATGCTGCTTCTACAGGGAGCCCTGCCAATGGGGAAGAGTGTGTGCTAGCAGTGGATGTTGAAGAGAGACTGAGTCCAAATCCCTGGCAAGACAGGAGAGGAGAGGTAAAATAAATAAAATCAGAATCAGTTTTGATATCAGAGCAACAATTTTGGAGTGCTGAAACATCCATCAACAATAACACTGAAGTATTTTCCTTTATTTAATTTGACAGTAACATGTGTAAAACTTTACTTCGGCATCTGTCTAACTTCTAGAATCAATGCCATAAAGTACCTGCAATTTGTCAGCTGTGCCTGATTATAATTGAACAATTCACAAGTTTCGAGTCCAGTAAATCAGATAAAAACATAAGGTAATTTCTCACCATGTTTTAGACCTGATTCAAAGATATTGGCGTTCTCTTAATCAGGTATTGAAACAGTTTAAGAAGTAGAGGTAAATTTATAAACTGGATTTAAAAAAGAACAAATGACAAGATGAAGAGAATAGTCAGTGTCTAAATCTTATTTCAAATGTAACAAATAATTGTAACATTATTTCTATTGTGTGATGTATTGAAAAGAAAGCCAGATACAAACATACTGTGTGGGTTCTTCAGTGTTAAAAGGAGTAATAATAATAATTTTGTCACTAAAGAGGATACATCTTCTCCATTCCCCCATGCTGACATACTTGTTTGTCTCATCCAGCTGTTATGTCTTGTCTTTTAGGTTGTAAGCTCTTTGGGATAAGAATTGTCATCTTACTGCATGTTCGTACCTAGTGCAGTGGGGCCCTGATTTAGGACTTGTCTTCACTACGAGCTAAATCAGCGCTGCTGCGATGGATGCCACAGCGTTGATTTAGCGAGTCTGGTTAAGAAATGATAAGTTGATGGGAGCACGTCTCTCGTTGAAATCGCATGGTGTAGACATTGCAGTAAGTCGATGTAGGTTATGTCAACTTCACTTATGTAGTTTTATGTAACAGAAGCAGCGTAACTTACATCGACTTAGTCCCATAGCGAAGAAAAGCCCTTAGTTCGCCAGTAGGCACCACTGCAAGGTTCATACAGGGATTTCTTGAATAAGATGCTGCTGTTTTTAGGCATCTCTTTTCTGAGCACAAACTTCTTTTTACAAAGTCTAGTTAAGCTTGTTTAAACACATGCAATATCTTATTGCTCTGCTATCTGGTTACTATGATGTTTTTTGACTAGGTTGTTTCTTCAGAAGATGCTGTGACCCCCTCTGCTGTAACTCCCTCAGCTGCTGCTGCCTCTTCTCGTCCTTTCATTCCAGTCACTGATGATCCTGGAGCTGCCAGTATCATAGCAGAGACCATGACGAAAACCAAAGAAGTAATATTGCTAATATTTTTAAGATTATAGGTTTTATTATGTATCTCCATCAAGCAATTGAATTGTTCTGGTGTTTGACAAGTTATGTCAGCAGAGAAAAAAAAAATTTCTGGTGCTACAGCAAGTACCATATGGTTGAGAATGCCATATGCAACTCTATATATGTAGTTAGTTAGCTTTGTGTAATGCAAATGTATTTTTTATGGTGCTAAGTAGAGCTGGTCACAAATTTTTTGAAAAATTTTCCCATCTAAAAGTGCAGTTTTGTTAAAGCTGAAATGTTTCATGAAAAAGTATCTTATTTTGACAAAAATTTAGTTGGGAAGGTTTCTTGTGGTCAGGATGGAATTTCTGGAAGGGGAGAGAGGGACTCGAGAATAACCAATAGCCTGGTGGTTAGATCACTCACGTGGGATGTGGGAGACCCAGAGGAAAAGGGGAGAGAGGGACCCCTACCCCAGAATAATCAATAATGGTCTGGTGCTTAGGGCACTCACCTGGGATGTGGGAGACCCAGGACTAAGGGCAGATCTACACTAGAAGCGCTACATCAGCGCAGCTGCAGCACATCTAGTGAAGATGCTCTATGCTGACAGGAGAGGTAATTACATTGACATAATTACTCCAACTCTGTGAGAGGCAGAAGCTATGTCAGTGGGAAAGCATCTCCCACCGGCATAGCATTGGTGTGGACAGCTCGTAGGTCACTATAACTTGCGTCATTCAGGGGGGTTTCTTTTTCATACCCCTAAGCGATGTAGGTTAGATCGACTTAAGCAGTAGTATGACCTGCCCTATGTCTCGGTTTCAAATTAGGCAGGGAGTTGAATCTCATATCCTAGGTAGTGCCCTAACCACCACTGAGTTACTAGTTATTCTGGGGTTGGTAGTCTTGTATTTTTTTCACCCTAAAATTCGAAAGGTCTCATTTCAGTTCTGATGCGGAATGAAAACAAATTTTTGAAAGCTTGTTTTTTCTGAAATGAAATTTCTGTTTTCCAGCCAGCCCTACTGTCTAATACATGTAAAAGTATTGTTTACATAAGTAGGTAGTAATTTTTATAGTGTACTTCAGCATGGCATAGTTTTGTTTGGTAAATGCCCCAAATGATGTAGTGAAGCGATCTCTAAATATGCAACGCCCCTAAGCCTTGCCTAATAAGCATTGGTTCATAAAATCAAGAAATAGTTGATATTTTTTTTCCTTAGGACTTTGTTCTGAAGATTTGACAGTCAGTTGTCTATTACGGTTTTGTGGCTTGATAGTCTGTGTTTCTCTTCACATTTTCCCTTTTAATTAGTTAGGGCTTTCAGAAAATAGGAGCTGAACACTTGTTGACCTACCACTACTTTCTACTAGTCATAACTGTGTGAATACAGCTGAGAGATGTTTATTATTAAGCCCCTACTTGAATCATGGGATGATTGTCCCAAATTGCGGCTGAGTTGCAGACAAGCCATGGAAAATCACGGAAAAGTAATAATGGACCTTATTATTTGCGGTAATAAGGTTCATTATTACTTTTCCGCAGTTTTCCGCCTGGGGCTGAGAGCGGGGGGCCCCCCGCTGTTGGCCACTGGAGCTCCCACTGTCAAAATTGTGGTGGAAGCCTAATAAAGCGGGATCCCCAGCCTCACCCAAGAGCCTACACCTCCAGCCGGAGCCTTCCCGCCTGCACCCCAACCCCATCCTCCAGCCCAGAGCCCCCTCCCGCACCCTGAACTCCTCATTTTTGGCCCCACCCCAGAGTCTGCACCCCCAGCCAGAGCCCTCACCCACCCCCTCCTGCACCCCAACCCCAATTTTGTGAGCATTCATGGCCCACCATACAATTTTCATACCAAGATGTGGCCCTCGGGCCAAAAAGTCTGCCCACCCCTGTCTTAGGGTCACAGTATTAAACTTCTGTTTCTTCTTGGAGTGCTTGCACATGCCCGTTGCCCTGCAGGTGTAAGCTTGCTCCGTTCACTAGCATTTGAGATTTTTCCCTCAGCTGTACCCACTAGGATGGCACATATGTCCTCTGCTGAATTGTGCTGCTGCACGATGGTACAAAGGGTAGAACCAACTCCCTTCTCTTTTTTCTTACCACCTGTGATGATTGTCAGAGCGTGCTAACTTGCTACCACAAGTGTTTCCCTCTTTCTGAGTCTTTTCTGTTGTATATGGTTGGTACTTGTTGCGTTGTCTTACTGAAGTATAGGTTTATTTTTTTATTTTACTAATGTATTTAGTTTACATTTTGGTTTCCAGTGGTTCTGGGTGTCAATGCCCAGTGCTGTGGCATGCCTCAGTCCCCAGACTTTAAACCAGTGGTCACCAGCCGGTCAATCCTGGACACTCTCCCAGTCCCCACACTGCTCCCAGAAGTGGCCAGCGCAGCCCCGGAGGAATGGGGGGCAGGGGTCTCTGTGTGCTGCTCCTGCCTGCAAGCGCCCCCCCCCCCCCCAGCTCCCATTGGCTGGGGGGTGCCTGCAGAGAGGGGCAGCGCACGGAGCCACGTGCCCCCCCCCCCACCCGGGGCTGCAGGGGCGCATTGGTCCCTTCTGGGAGTGACGTGGGGCCGGGCCAGGCAGGGAGCCTGCTGCTCTACTGACCAGGAGCCACCCGAGGTAAGTGCTGCCCGGCAAGAGCCCGCCCCCCCACCCCCCTCCCGGATCCAGCACCCCATGCCCCCTCCTGCACCCTAAGCCCCTGCCCCAGCCCCTCCCAGAGCTTGCACCTCTCACCCCCTCCTACACCCCAACCCACTGCCTCAGGCTCAGCCTGAAGCGCCCTCCCACACTACGTACCCCTTGGCCCCAGCCCAGAGCCCGCACCTCCTACCAAACTCCAACCCCCTGTCCCAGCCCGGTGAAAGTGAGTGAGGGTGGGGGAGAGCGAGTGATGAAGAGAGGGGAGATGGGGAAGGGGTGGGGTAGATCCTGGGTTGCCCTTAAATTCAAAAAGTGATCTTGTGCATTAAAAGGTTGGAGACCACTGCTTTAAACCTTGAAATACATGCAAGAAGCTGATGCCTGTCAGGGACCTGCACTCCAGGTTCCTGAAGTGCCTCAGAGAAGCACGCATCAGGGACAGATGTGAAATCTGCAGGGACTTGAAACCCAGAACTAAAAAATACCGGGAGGTCAGACTAAAACACCTCCTTATGGATGCAGCCCTGCCCAATCTTCAGAACCTTCCTGCTCGAGGTGGGCATTGAGTGCCTTTACTTTGCTTAGGAGCACTCCTCCGGGCATGGCAGAGTCCCAACATTGATCTCCATCTCCAGTACTGAAGAAGAAACATTGAAAGACTGCACTGAGGAACGGCATTGTCCAGGAGATTGAGGTTGCCAGCAGCCAAGCTGAGAAGCAGGGTAGAGTGCGCATAGTGCCAAGCAGTTTTTTCTTTGGGGCAGGTGGAACCTTAGGTGAGGTCATTAACTCAGGTACTGATGCTGTTGAGTGTCTATAAGGGAGCACCATCTTGTTCAGCAGTGCGTCCTCTTTGGCTCAGCAGCACCAAGAGAGACTCCTGGTGCTGTCAACTCCTGAGACTTATGTCGTAGCAAGTGATCAGCTGAGTCTACTGATACTGGTGGTTCAAGAAACACTTCACCCAATACCAACAGACACCCACAAGGACTTGCTGACTGCTAGAGTTCAGCACCAAGTACCATGGGCACCTTCAAATGCTCTGGTACCCCTTTGTACGGTGCAGTTGAGGGGCAAACTGACTATAATTTCTCCAGTGCCATCCTCTCCAGACTCCCATCACTGCTCCCCAGCACTGAGAAGCATGGCACCTCCCTCATTGAATGACTTGGGTTCGTTGTCTGAGTCAGAAATTGGATCTTATGTGTCACAGCCGTGTCACGTAAAACATCACTCTGCTATGAGAGGTTTTCACTGCTGGTATCCAGTGGAGGCTCCATGTTGGTTGGTCGGTAGGGAGCCTTTGTCAGGAAAAAAATTGGACTCCAGTGCCATATCTGTGACTGTACTGGAGCCAGTGTGGGTTTCCATCCAGCGCCAGTTCCTCTTCTCCCCCTCCCTGTTCTGGTAGGTACTGTGATCACTCTTTGCGTTGAGATCTTCAAGAAGCCACTCCTGGTACTGAACTCGGTATCAAACTTGAACAGTCTGCCCCAATGAACCTCACTTTGGAGGAATTGGGAGAAGCACCATTTCAGCCAGCCTTGGGTTCCTCCTCCTCATCACTTGATCAGGCGGTAGTGTCCAGTGTGTTTTCACCTTTTCTGGACGATTATAGGGCCCATCAGAACCTCCTTAAGAGAATGGCTTCCACCCTGATATGCAGATGGAAGTAGTTCAGGAGAGCTCAGGCAGATTGGTTGACATTTTGGCATCTGTGGGGCCTTCTTGAGTGGCACTGCCCATAAATGAGGCTATTTGGGAGCCCACTAGAGTGTTGTGGCAAAAACCATCTTCCCTGTCTCACACAGCTAAGAGGACTGAAAAGAGGTATTATGTTCCCTCGTGGGGATTTGAACATTAATATACACCCCCACCTTGCCCTTTGAACTGCCTGCTCTCTGTTTGTTGCTTCATCTTTCAAGTTAGCCAGCCTTTTTAGTGGCAATTATCTCTGCAAGAAGAGTGAGGGAATTGAGAGCCCTGGTATCTGATCCATCAGGTATCTTATACAAGGAAAAGGTATATCTTCACCTTCATCCAAAATTTCTCACCAGCATGGTTTCTCACTTCCATATCAGTCAGGCATTATATTTACCAACATTCTTCCCCAATCCTCATTCTCCTAAGAATGAGGAGAGACTCCACACATTTGCTGTTAGGAGAGCATTAGCATTTTACTTGGATAGGACTAAACCATAGGCCATCTTCATAACTGTTTGTGGCAGTTGCAGGCAGGATGAAGGGCATTCCAGTCTCATCTCAAAGAATCTTATTGTGGATTTCCTCCTGTATACGTTTGTGCTACAACATGACCAATGTAACTTCCCCAGACAGCATGCTGGCATGTTCAACGAGATCTCAGCTGGCCTCTGCAGCCTTTCTAGCTCATGTGCCTGTAGTGGCTGTTTGTAGAGCTGCAACTTGGTCATCAGTACATGTCTCTGATTCTAATGCCATCTCTCAACAGTCTAGAGATATCAGATTTGGACATTTAGTTCTTCTGTCATTATTCAGGTCGACTCTGATCCCATCTCCTGATTGACCTGCTTGAGAGACACCTGAAACAGAATGAACATGTGCAATCACTTAAGAAAAATGGTTACTAACTTGCTCTGTAACTGTTCTGTGAGATGTTGCGCATGTCCGCTCCATGACCCACTCGCCTTCCCCTCTCTATCAAAATCTGTCTGGTAAGAAGGAACTGAGGAGGATCAAGGTGGCTCTACCCTTTGTGCCATTGTGTAGCAGTAGGAGGCAGCAGCGGGTGCATGGGCTGCCCTGATGTGGGGGTACCTCTAAGGGAAAAATCTGTAATGCTAGTGCACTGGGCATGCACGCATCTGAAGCGGTATGGACATGTGCAACACATTGCAAAGAACAACAGTTACGGAACAGGTTAATGACCATGTTGGGTTTTTATAGGCAAGTTAACTCAGTTTGTTATATAAAATCTTTCTTCCATCTTTCTTCATTATATATTATATATTTCTTGAATTTCTCTTTCAGGATGTAGAAAGCCAAAGTAAAGTATCTGGTCCTGAGCCCCAATACTTGGATGAGTTCACTAGTCTTTTAGTACCGGATGACACACGAGTCATGGTTGACCTGCTGAAGCTTGCTGTCTCCACCAGGGCTGGTGAGAAGGGAAAGGATGTTCTTTCCGCTGTGCTGTCTGGAATGGGCACTGCATACCCACAGGTCAGTCAAAGTGATTTTTATTGTCTTACTGTATTTTAACTATCCTCCCTTCTTTCTCAGTCTGTTGAGGTGACTCCTACTCGTTGAAGATATAGGTTCAGAAGATGTAGGTTTTTACAAACATAAAAACTAATAATTATCTTATACTAATATAAGAGTCCATATACCTTTAATTGGAATACCAAATGAATATAGCTGTTTGCTGTAGAAATCAATGAGAATCAATTGCCAGGGGTTCTCAACCTTTTTTTTCCCGGAGGCCCCCACAACATGCTATAAAAACTCCAGGACGCAGCGGGGGTTGGAGGCTCTCGGGGCAGGGACTTCTATTTTGGGGGAGGGAGGCAGAGGCCAGCAAGGCTTGAGCCAGCTCCGTGCGAGCAGGGGCGTATCTCAGGGTGTAGAGAGGGGATAACTAGGGGCGGTGTGCAGGTATGGAGGGTAGCTCAGAGTATAGGGAAAGGAGTAGTGTGGGGCTGTGCGCTGGGAGGGCTCCCCTGCGGTCCTGGTTCCCGGAGGGCTCTGCCAGCCATGGAGCTGGGTCCTCCCACCCGGGTGGCTCTTACTGTCTGCCTCTGTGGGAGCAAAGGGGGCTGGGAGCCGAGGAGGCAGCTTCAACCCCGGGCACCAGCAGAGGATGAGGGAATGCTGCAGCTGCCTGCTCCATGTCACCAGCCAGAGCAGCAGCTGTCCTGCTCTGCCTTCCTCTGGCTTCCCACCTCCGACCTGGCCAGGGGGCAGGGAGAGAAGGAGATGGGGGGCAGGGAGGGAGCTGCCCCCGTGACTGCCCTGCTCTTCTTCTGCAGTTTGGGGTAGGGGGGTCAGCGCCCTCCATACCCCCCAACTCTGCCATGGGCTCAGAGCTTTTGCCACACGGGGAGCACCAGGGCTCGGGGCTCCAAAATTCAGCCCCGCTGCTCCTGGCTTCAGCTCTGAGGGGAGCGCTGGGGATCGGAGCTTCAGCCCCGTGGGGGGTGCCGGAGATCGGCGCTTCAGTCCCGTGCCTCCCAGCTTCAGCCCTGCAGGGAGTGTCAAGGATCAGGCTTTGGGTTTCAGCCGTGGGGCCCCGTAGCCCCTTTGAAAGGGCTCATGGACCCCCGGTTGAGGACCACGGGTATTAGCATATTTTAGCATTCCGTTATCTTAACACTTACCTTTGATGTTTTCATTTGTTTGTTGAACGGGCATTTTAAACTTATTTTTCTTGCCTATTTTAGGTTTAATGTGATATTTGCTTCTTGTTGCATTGCTCTTATAACTGAAATAGAGGCTTATTTCATTTATTCCTACCTTTTCTGTTGGAATATTGGAATGTAATGGACAAGACACCAAGAAGGATCAGGGCTTACTCTCGTTATCAGTTTTTTCTAGAAAACTGAATTGTTTTCTTTATGAAGATGTGTATAATCAGTTGAGATGTATTTTTTTAGGTTGCTGACATGTTGTTGGAGCTGTGTGTTACGGAGTTAGAAGATGTGGCTACAGACTCGCAAAGTGGTCGTCTTTCTTCACAGCCAGTGGTGGTGGAAAGTAGCCATCCATATACAGATGATACTTCAACCAGTGGCACTGTTAAAATACCAGGTACGGAATACTGATAAGATTTATATGAGATGAGAAATTATCCATTCAGTTACTTACATTATGCAGATTTGCAGGAACAGACACTTAGATTCAGTTTACAATAATCCATTTTGAATCTTCACTAAAATGTTCGAGTAAATTGGATAGTTTTAACATACCTGTTGTTATAATAAAAATTTGTACGCTTGATGATAACCTTTCTTGAACCTGTTAAATGTACTCTTCATGAATTCAGGTTCTCTGGGCAGTACTGGATTTGGTACACAGCTGCTCTGCAGCTGAAGATTACATCTAATTTTTGTTTCATTAGGACATTGGGAACAGCTTGCCCGTAACCACATAGTAAATCGTTATCAGGGCCAGAAATAAATTATTTTCTTTGTCCTTGGCCTTAACTATTAGACTATAATTTTTCTCTGTGCATTGTGGTTTCATTTTGAATTGATTTAATACTGTCCAAAAGTTAGACTTCTGATGCTGTTAGCCATTTTGCTTCAGCTTGCAGGTATGCTTTGCTCTGACATGCTTTAACAGATCACGTAAGGTTTGGAGTGTTCTGAACATTGTCATATACAGTTGGCCCAAATTCAACTGGTTTGTGGTTTGTGGATCTATATTATGTAATACTTTCAAGGAACATTAATTACAGGCAAATAATTATCTTAATAGAAAATAGCTATGTTCTCGCTTGATCAGCATAGAACAGTTCAAACAGTGTTTTAATTCACTGGACTTTTAAAGCTTACATTTTCCCCATTTTACTTATTGTTTAATTATGTAAAGTACTTTGTTACTTGTTAGGTGCCGAGGGACTCAGAGTAGAATTTGATCGCCAGTGTTCTACAGAGCGGCGCCATGACCCTCTCACTATAATGGATGGAGTCAACAGGATAGTTTCAGTCCGATCAGGTGATGAGAATCAAATGTTATATTTACTTTATTTTTCTTAAGTGCTTAGTTTATCTTACTGTTGAATGTTGGATGAAATATACTCTTATTGTATCGCAATAGGTTTATTTTGGGTGGAGAATAGGCTAGAAAAATACATATCTAGTATTGATTTACAATGTTTTTTTAATAACATTTAAAAAATTTAGGCAGTTGTCTCAATACATTAGATTATTTCTGAAGCATGCATAACCAAAATTGAAACACATGTAGATTCTGGTAATTACTTATTTAACAGAAACAACTTTTAATATTTGTGCGTATATGCAAAGTAATTTCTAAAGTGCAAATAAAGTAGTGTATTTTACAGAAGAATTTCAACCTTAATCTGCAGCCTAAATTATTTTTGATAGACTCCACATTTAAAATCTGTTTTAACATTCTAACCTCTATGTATAAAGACCAGTATAAGCTGGCAGCATGTGGTAATTGTTTTGGGGCAGGATTGAAACATACTGTTTAATTTGCTTTACTTTTTAATTTGTTGCTTGGTAATTCTGTTGTGATTTGTAAAATAAGTTTTCCTGCCTGTGCCTTAAGATCAGATGTAAATGCTGATTTTACTGTTACATCCCCAAATGGTTCCTAGTATGTGTGGTGTACAATTTTCTGTATAACCAAGGTATTTATTTTTAATGAATCTGAACATCGTGTGAAACGGTATTTTATAACAGGAATGCTAGTTTTTTTTTTTGGTAAGAATTTTAAAATTCTGGAAATACGGGTTTTACTACATTAAAGGCAAATCTTTCTGCTCTCAAGTGCTCTAAATAAAATCTGGGCACAGGCTGGAGAGTTTTTAAATTCTATCACTTGCTCTTTCTTCCTCTCCTCTTTCTTTCATTTCTCCTCCCCCCCTCCCTGGATCAAATCATATATCCAGTATCTCTGTCAGTTTTCTTCTTTCATTACTCACCCATGTGGTATTTTCCTTTCTCACTCTCATCAAGTGTGCCATTTAAAGTATGGGCAAGCTATGGATCATGATGGCTACCATTTCTGCTGACCCTTCCTCCAAGAGCAGAAGTCCATTTTATGGAGCACTTTGAATCTGTGTAGTGGCATGGGCCTTCTGGTGTCCACCGTCTCCCTGAACCAAGGTTATTCAAATTGGGACATGTGTCTACTGGTGTCTGAAAGTAGATGTAGGGAGCAAGAAGGCATGCCTTCACATTGGATCTCATATCAATTTGGACACACAAGTTTATAATTATTGTTTTAGTACTGTATTTAAGTTGCTTAATGGTGGTTGGGACAGATATGCAATATTGTGGACAAATCTCATTCAGTTGAGTTCAATTTTATTGAATGAAGGTAAATATCTTTGGAATTTTTATCTTTGTATTAAAAATGTAAATGTTTTTGTACTATTGTGAGATTATGTGGAACTTCTTTAGCAGGAAGACAAGATTTAATGCAATCTCTGGAAGGTATTAGGAACATCAAAGGGCTTTTTGGGACAATACATTTGCAGTAGGTTTCCTAGGAAGTACGTGGGGGTGAGGGAAAAGCAAATTCTCTCCTCTGAAGCCAACCTTTTGAAGCCTTGCACTGGGAGGAGAGATCCTTTGTGTACTAATTACGTGCTTCTGGAAACTCCAGGTCAGAGTCCCCTGAACTGTATAAAGGGTGGACTAAACATGTTTATGAATGTGCTTGTTCTGAGCTAAAGCTGTGATGATCTTGTCACCACAAAGAGAACCCCTTGGGTGGGGTGTTGGGCTCTGGCAGGAGCAGTCCTTCATGTTAGAAGTGGGGTGATGTCTGGTAAGCTTATTAGCATGTGTGTAGGTTCTCTTACTGTTTTAAATGTTTTCTCTGTAGGACTTTTATCTTAGGAATGAAATAGGCTTACGTAAAAAGAACTGTTTGGTACTTTATAACTATTACCAGTTTCTGCAGAGAGAACAAGTAGATGTGCTTTGATCGGCCTCTCTCTGCTGGGAATAACCCAGTGAAGACAGGGAAGTGTGCATCCTGGAAAAAACTGATTAGAAGGGAATGAGATGCAGGTCTCCATCCAGAAAGACAACCGCTGGGGAGCTGGAAGCCTGAGAATGGGTGCTGTTGCTGGACCATTGGTGGGAAATACAGGTGCAATTGCCCTGAACTGAGAAAGTGGGAAAAGATTCTAAACAGTGAATTCATTTTGTATATTGTTATGGATTGCTTGGTGCCAACATTTTATTTTTTCCACGGGAAAGTGGACTTTCAGAAATGTAACTGACTTTGGTATTAAAACAACTGAGGCATCTCTTAGATGACAATTTAAGTTGAGCTTTTCAAGCAGGAACAAAATTCTGTTGTCAGGAAATTGCTTCTTGTCTTGGATTTTAGCTATTTTTATATGCACATTTATGTGCTTCATTTACAGATCTTTCCCTCCCCCCTCCCCCGGAAACATTCATTTAATGCTTACAGCAACTAGCATCTAGTAGCTATATGATATTTTATGGATGACTGAAATAATTAATAAGTATGGATGAAAATGTATTTCTCTACTATCCCACTGTAACAGGTCGTGAGTGGTCCGATTGGTCTAGTGAATTGCGAATTCCAGGAGATGAATTAAAGTGGAAGTTCATCAGTGATGGCTCTGTGAATGGATGGGGATGGCGATTCACTGTTTATCCTATCATGCCAGCTGCAGGTAAGTTATAATATATGGTGGAGGAGAGATTCAGGTATTCATAAGCAAAGGTTGCCTTGTCCACTTATACATGTTTATTTAGAAAAGAGAATACATCAACAAAGTAACAAGATACATAAATAAGTGAGGATACAGTTTTGGCATACTCTCCTTAGAAAGATGAGTATCTGGATTAGAACTACAGTAACTCATCACTTAACGTCGTCCCGGTTAACGTTGTTTCGTTGTTACGTCGCTAATCTATTAGAGAACATGCTCGTTAAAAGTTGTGCAGTGCTCCCTTATAACGTTGTTTGGCAGCCACCAGCTTTGTCCACCGCTTGCAGGAAGAGCAGCCCATTGGAGCTAGCTGGTGGGGGCTTGGAACCAGGGTGGACCGGCAGCCCCCCCCATCAGCTCCCCTAAGTTCCCTGTCCCTCCCCCCACTGCCATGTGCTGCTCCTGCCCTCTGTCTTGGAACTGCTCCCGGGAGCCTCCTGCTTGCTGTGTAGGGGATAGGGGGGAAGAGGGGTGCTGATGTCAGGGTGTCCCCCTCCCCCTGCTCCTTTACCCCATCTCCACAGAGCGGGGGTGGGGAACAAAACAGGGCTCAGGATGGAGGGAGCTTGCTGGCAGCAGCTGCTGTCTCAATTTGCTGATCTACTTAAAAAGGCAAGATCTACTTAGAGTGGGGTCAGCATACTTAAAGGGGCAATGTGCGTGACACACACACACACACACACACACACACACACACACACACACACTGTGTGTGTCTGCACTTTGGAAAGTGGAGAGTGTGGTGTGCTCCAGTGGGATAGCGTGGGTTCATCATCACATTCAGTTTCCGCAGGGAATGTTTGCAGCCACTGCCATGCATCTATTGTGTCTCCTCCCTTCATTCGTGTTGCCTTGTAGAGTGTGAGGCTACATTAACAACAATGTGTTAACCCTTGAGGGCTCAGCCGAGCGTTAGTTCATCATTTAGCAGCAAGACATTCCCTGGAAAATATCGCAACCTCTTCCACCCTCTGACTCCACCACCTCAACCAAGATGCACAACCATCATTGCTGTATACAGTATTAAATAGTTTGTTTAAAACTTATACTCTGTGTGTGTGTGTGTGTGTGTGTGTGTGTGTGTGTGTGTGTGTGTGTAAATATGTCTTTTGTCTGGCGAATTTTTTTCCCCTGGAATCTAACCCTTCCCCCCCATTTACATTAATTCTTATGGGGGAAATGGTTTCACTTAACATTTCGCTTAAAGTAGCATTTTTCAGGAACATAACTACTATGTTAAGCGAGGAGTTACTGTACTTGTTTTATAGTGAGTGCTGAAGGTGTTAGATCTGAGTCCACTTACTAAGATTCTCATGATAACTAAGTGACTAAAAAAGCTAACTTTTTTTTTTCACAGGCCCTAAAGACCTCCTTTCAGATCGCTGCATTCTTTCTTGTCCATCAATGGATTTGGTAACATGTTTGCTGGATTTCCGCTTGAATTTTGCTTCCAATAGGAGTATAGTTCCTCGCCTGGCAGCGTCACTTGCAGCGTGTGCTCAATTAAGTGCCCTAGGTAGGTGCAAATTTAAAACGAAGTCTATTGATTAGATGTAAAAATGATATTATAAGCAATTTAAGTTTTCTTTTTGCCATTTTAGCTGCTGGACACAGAATGTGGGCCTTGCAGAGACTACGGAAGCTGCTAACAACAGAGTTTGGCCAATCTATTAACATAAACAGGATTCTAGGGGATAATGATGGAGAAACACGAACTATGGTAAGAAGCTCAAATTATCAGTAGTAAAATCTTGCTCTAATTTGTTAAATGTTCAAATTAATGTAATACACATGAAAGGTGCCAGATGCAGCTGTGATAACTGAAATCTGTGGTTAGCTACAGACAGGAAAAGTACAGGTGGGCACCCTTCCCCACACCAGCTTGCCAGTTAGCTTCAAATTTATTCTGGAGGGTCTTCATTTAAGAACAAAAGACTAGTTCATACTTTGTACCATCTACTTCTTTGCATCTGGAATTGCCAGTAAGGGTGGTGTTTGTGATATGGACAGATGCCTATTAGGGGCTGGACAGAGCTCATGTTCCACATTGGTTATCAAATTGCAATTAATTTTCCATCACAACTACCCTAAGAATTTACCCTTTCTACCATTGTATATTAAGTGTATAAATTAACTTTGTCTTTTGTTGTTTTTTTTTTTTCCCCCCCCCCCCCCCCAGAGTTTCACAGGCAGTGCTTTAGCTGCTTTGGTTAAGGGCCTTCCAGAAGCTTTGCAGCGGCAGTTTGACTATGAAGATCCTATTGTGAGAGGTGGCAAACAGTTGCTTCACAGCCCTTTCTTTAAGGTAACAAGATACTAATATTGGATAATTAAGTAGCATGGTTCTGTTGGAATTTTATATTAGCTAGCATGTATGGTAAACAAAGTAAAATGACACTTCCAGAAAACTGCCACATCCTACATCAGGAACATCCAGTAAAGGATCCACTGAGTGCATGCTTATTTCCAATTGGAGCTTAGTGTCACTGAACTAAATCACACCTCTACTGCACCCAAAATGCAATATAGCTCCAGAATTTTTTCTATTTATTTATTTTTGCAGGTGCTTGTAGCTCTTGCTTGTGATCTAGAATTGGACACACTTCCTTGCTGTGCAGAGACACACAAATGGGCTTGGTTCAGAAGATACTGTATGGCCTCCAGGGTTGCAGTTGCTCTTGATAAGAGAACTTCATTGCCTCGCCTTTTCCTTGATGAGGTACTGCAGAAATATTTTCATATAGGGTAACAGAACATGTGGGTGTGTTAAAAGAAATTAATTATGAAGCTCTGAATGAACAATATACTTAAATCTGAGGAAGAAAATAGCTGAGATTTAAACACTCTTATGCCAAGTGTTAAGTAAGAGTAACTATTATTTTAAGTAATGGTTTCTAATCCAGTATAACATTGCAGGTGGCAAAGAAAATCCGAGAATTAATGGCAGATAATGAGAATATGGATGTTCTCCATGAGAGCCATGATGCCTTTAAGAGAGAGCAAGATGAACAGCTTGTGCAATGGATGAACAGGTTATTATGTTAATCTGCCATAATGTTTTAGTCTTGTGACATTTCAAATTTGAGTGTTAGAATGAAAAGCTGAGCATATCAAAGCTTCCATTTTCAATCTTCTACACTTTTCCTTTGTGTTCCTTTGAATTATCTGCAGGAGACCAGATGACTGGACCCTTTCAGCTGGAGGTAGTGGAACTATTTATGGTTGGGGTCATAATCATAGAGGACAGCTTGGAGGTATTGAAGGGGCAAAGGTGAAAGTTCCAACTCCATGTGAAGCCCTTGCCACACTTAGACCTGTGCAATTAATTGGTGGTGAACAGACTCTGTTTGCCGTGACTGCTGATGGGAAGGTAAGGGTTACAATAAATAATTGTTCAAGTTAGACTTCCCTGGCAAATGTCAGCCTGCCAGCGTGAGTGGGATTGGTTGACTCAGTGTGAATTTTGCAAAACTTGTATTTAAAAAAACCCAAAACAAACCCACACACAACTGCCAGTACTGACAGGGTGAACAAGGACCTAGTATAATAAAATTCTCTACTGTACCGAAGAAAAGTTTTGCACTGTACAGAAGATGATGATGCCAGCTCTAAGCTTAGAAAGCTATGCTGATTTTAACACAGATATCTGCTTCTGAACAAACGATTAACATTATTTTGAATGTCTACTCTTATTGATGGGAATGCTGATGTGCTTCACATGTGTAGAATTGTTGATCAAGAGTTTGACTTAATGAGGGAAAGAAATTTAAGCCTTCTATCTAATTTGTGTGATGTAATCAAAAACAAGGAAATTGAAAGTTAAAGTTGAAATTGCGGGCTTAACAATTTGCTGTATGATAGTATCCCATAGACATTCAGTATCACACTATGCCAATCAAATTCGTGAAATATAGACAGAAAGGGAAAATTTAGTTGTGAGAATGTCCTAATTATTTTTACTTAAACCTAGTTTGTGTAAACTAAATGTTTGAAGGTAATTTAGACAATTACTTTCTACCATGTAAATGCATGTAACTGACTCTTAAAATGTCGGGGGCATACATAGATATTATTAAACCTCTTTGGACCATAAAAGCCTGTATGTCAGTTCTGTTTAGCAAGCCTACAGAGTTTGCGCTAAAACATCATTTCAAAATGACAGGTTTCAGAGTAGCAGCCGTGTTAGTCTGTATCCGCAAAAAGAACAGGAGTACTTGTGGCACCTTAGAGACTAACAAAGATGCAGCCAAAGAAGTGGGCTGTAGCCCACGAAAGCTTATGCTCAAATAAATTTGTTAGTCTCTAAGGTGCCACAAGTACTCCTGTTCTCATTTCAAAATGGTTCATGGGGAAAAACAGCTGCTCAAAACTAAGTCACTTGGAAGTTCCCTCTTCTCCCCATAAGAGAAGTTTAGCTTATGTACTAATGTAGCTTTCTGATATCAAGTTACAGACAAACCCATTTGAGTTTTGATATATACAGTTACTCTAAGTGTATATATTCTGTACTTTCCAGGAAAGAAAATTCAGATGTGCAAAGAATGTTTCTGTCCTTCGTGTCACTAAGGAAGCAATGAATACTAGAATCCAATTAATTGCACTGAGTGTATCATGTAGTTTAAATGAATGTTCCTATTCAGAAAGTTAATGATATAAAATACACTTTTTTTATTCATTGAAGCTTTATGCCACTGGATATGGTGCAGGTGGCAGGCTTGGAATTGGAGGGACTGAGTCAGTTTCCACACCAACATTACTGGAATCCATTCAGCATGTGTTCATAAAGAAAGTTGCTGTGAACTCAGGAGGAAAGCACTGTTTGGCACTATCTTCAGAAGGAGAAGTTTATTCTTGGGGTGAGGCAGAAGATGGTAAACTGGGTCACGGAAACAGAAGGTAACATTTTGAAAACCTTTTATGTTGAGATGTTGATGCATATGTATTAATGGGATTTATATAGTTGAAGCATTGGACAAATATTGCCTAATCTATAAGTAGATCAAAGTCCTAGCTTTCCATACCTACTCAAGGATTGGCTTTTTTTGAAACTAGAGAAGCCAGTATAATATTTTAATAAAATATTTTTAGGGGAAAAAAAGTAGTCAATTTTTTATTTTTGTTATTGGCTATATATTGTATTGTAACAAATCCATGGCTGCCTCAATGGGTTGCACATTCTGAATATTTGGAATTTTATGGCACTACAGGGCTTAAAACTAAGATTCTCCTGCTCCAAAGGCACAAGCCCCATACTGCTTGAGCTGAACGAGAAACTCCATTCTCTGGTAGAGGCACAGGGATTTTGACAGAGTACGGCAGTTCTGATTCCATCTGGTAGGGGATAGTAGTACATTTTACACTAGCAATTTCATCACAATATGTTAAATTGTATTTTTAGTGAACATTGATTCAATTTTGGAGATAAATGTTTTGACTCCTTTGTTTTAGTTAAGCCATTACTACTGTATTGGTTTTATCTGGGAAGTTGTAGTAGGACAGATTAGCTGAAATGACACAAAGGAGTCTGAACAGTTTTGAGGTGTTTAAGTGATACTTCACAGTCTAAATGAAAATGTTAACAGTATGCTTGCACAGTAAGTGACTATATGCTTATGATCCACAATTATGCATAAGGCTGCGATTTAGTCACAGAGGTCATGGAAGTCACGGAATCTGTGACTTCCAAAGACCTCCATGACTTCAGCCAGTGCAGGTTGGGAGCTGCAGGGCCCCTGCAGCCTACGGAAGAATGGAGAGACAGGAGACCCGCTCCATGCGGCTCTCTGCCTCCGCGGGTGGCAGGGGACCCCTGCTGCTCTCCGCCTCCCTGCGGGAAATGGGGACCCCCGGAGCGCCAAGCTGCCAGCAGAGGGGGACCCTGCAGCTCCAAACCCCCACAGGTGGTGGGGGTCTCTGTACCTCCCAGGCCACCCACAGCTGCTCAGGTTCCCCATTTTGTCATGGATATTTTTAGTAAAAGTTAGGGACAGGTCACGGGCTTCTGTGAATTTTTCATTATTGCCCATGCCCATGACCTGTCCATGACTTTTATTAAAAATATCCGTGACAAAATCTTAGCCTTAATTATGCACATGGAAACTCATTGATAAAATATGTTGGTAAATACTTCAAGCCTGTGTGAACCTGTAAGAATAGGATTATTCTGAATGATGTTTTTCGTACTTATTTTCTTTAGGAAAATGACCAGAAACAAGTAATAGTTCAAAATGAGCAAAAGGATTCCTGAGAGAGTTGCTAGTTATGTATATTACTTAATCGGAGCATTTTATTCAATTTTTTTTTTGTCTGTTTAAACTATTCTATTTCAGTCCTTGTGATCGTCCTCGTGTAATTGAGTCTTTGCGAGGGATAGAAGTAGTTGACATCGCTGCTGGTGGAGCACACAGTGCATGTATTACTGCAGCAGGGGATCTTTATACATGGGGAAAAGGGAGATATGGACGCCTTGGGCATGGAGATAGTGAGGATCAGCTAAAACCCAAACTGGTGAGAAGATATTGTTGGAATTAATCACCTGCAGTTTGAATGTCTGTTCTAAATATTTTGCTTTTTAAAATTTTTGCATATAAAGAATAAAGGTAGAAATGTTTAGAGAAAATGAGAATGAATTAACCATTTTGTTTTAAGAGATAGGAATGGGTTAAATAAAATGCAACTACAAACTTTGCCAGCAAGCGCTGGTAAAGGAACTGCATTGCAGCAGAGGAACAAATAAATGCTAAGCATGCAGCAGCAGCTGATGCTCATAATAAGGGCTGGAGCTGGCCATTGGAACTCATCCACACACACTGTTTAAAAAAAATTGACCTCCCATACAAGAAACGGAAATAATTTCTGATCGTCTAAACAAAATTCAACCTTCCAAATAGGCTCTGTCCCTACTCCAGTAAATAAAATGTCACTTCCTCACCAATAGCTCTTCTGCTGTAAGTCCTACCAGTGCTTCCCTATTCTTTCTGAAAATGAGCAGGCATTCCCCTCTTATGCATGCTACTCCCTTTTATTCCCTTTGCTCCCCTCTTCCAGCTTGAAAAGAATGTCTGTCGATGCAGTGATAAGCAATAAGAACAATTGCAACTGATTTTTGTTGTATAATTGTGTACTTAATTCTGGGAATCCAATACTGAAATACTGTTAAGAGAAAAATGTTTTTGTTGACCAGTATTGTTAACGGTTATAATTTTGGTAGAGGAGTTTCTAAAGTAAATAGTTATGATAGATGTAGATATGTGTGATTTGATCCTTTCTGAAGAGGTTATTTTAAAAATGTATAAAGGACATTATTTGCAATTTGGAATAAAAAAATAAGTCCAAGAAAGTTAAATACCCTGATTAGTTGGCTAGCAATAATTCAGACTTCACAATTTCATGGTAACTAGCCTTTAATAACTTAAATTTTGATTGTTAGTTCTCCTACAGAATTACTTGGCACTTGAACTGGCAATTTATTTTATTGTCTGTACTCGACAGTTACAGTGTGAAGGTTAGCATTTCAGAAGATACAATGTTGACTAGTTTCATACTCTTGTTTGGTTGCTTGAATATTATAAACCAGCAAATAGCTATTTGCAAACATGCATTTTTATTCAGTTTACGTAATACACAATAAAAGTCAGAAACCAGAAATTGAAGTTCATAAAACCTATTCCTTGGTTACCTTAAATATTTCAGCAGCATTTTTTTCTGATTTTTTGTTAACTGTAGTGAGAATTTACTTGACCAAAATAAAAGGAATAACCCAAGTATGTAAAATATATATGGTACGTTGAGTATCAGAGGGGTAGCCGTGTTAGTCTGGATGTGTGAAAAGCGACGAAGTGGGCATTCACCCACGAAAGCTTATGCTCCAATACATCTGTTAGTCTTAAAGGTGCCACAGGACTCTCTCTTGCTTTTTACATATGGTACGTTGTTAGTCATCTTTTTGTTGGGTTGAAAATACTAAACTTTTCTTGACTATCCATGACTTCATTCATTGATGTGGTCCTGAGCTGTTATCACACCCTCAATTCTCAATAGAGAGTCCCTGAAAGTTGACTGTTTTTATTTGACTTACTGTTTGAAATTAAAAAGTTGAGACCCCTTATTGTAAACAAAAAATGGTGACTGTCTTTCAGGTGGAAGCATTGCAGGGCTATCGTGTGATCGACATAGCCTGTGGTAGTGGAGATGCACAGACATTGTGTCTGACTGATGATGATACTGTCTGGTCATGGGGTGATGGAGATTATGGAAAACTTGGGAGAGGGGGCAGTGATGGCTGTAAAGTACCAATGAAGGTATTTATATTTTACATCAGTTTAAACACACTCATTTTAGAGAAGAGTAATGAAAAGCGAGTTACCAATTTGTAGAAGATTCCCCTTGTCTTTGGAGAGAAGGGTTTTCCTGGTGGTTACCACGGAGGCAGCTCAGTTAGGCACACTGACTAGTAATATAGCTTTGTGCTTGTATGTCTGAGAGATTCTCTAAACTTAAAATTAGGAATACCACAGGAAGCAACAATATTGCAGAAAGAGAAAGAAAAACTATGTGCAACCCTTGTAACTCAAACGAGTAGAATCTCCTGACATCTCCACAGGCATATATATAAATTCAAAGATATGGTACCAAAAATATGTATGGACCAAAAATTGATTAAGCTCAACATCCCATTTTATTGTAACTTGCTACATATGAATGTATAGTTGACTTGGAATGTCTTAAAATATTAAGAGTTGAAGACGGTACAAATATCTGATAACATGAATAATATTGCTATATGGTGGTAGTGATGTTATTCATATGTTAAATATCCTTATCCCCTAGACTGAGGAGAGGAGAAGGCAGAGTATGCTATGTAAAATTTTACCCATTTCCCTGATCTTGGTTTAAAAAAAAAAAAAAAGTTTAAGGTTTAACTCTAATTTTAAACAAAACTTAAAAACTGGAAGGAATGAAAAGTTTTGCAAAATATGACTTGTGAACAGCATATACATTGAGTTCACTAAAAGGTGCACATACAATACTGCAAACTGCAGAAAGGCTGTTCAATCAGTCTATCAATCTGTCCCGCTATGTATTTAGCTGTAACACACTGATTTCTTTTTCCACACCTGAAGAAGAGCCCTGTGCAGCTTGAAAGCCTGTCTCCTCTGCCAACAGAAGTTGGTCCATGAAAGATATTACCTCACCCACCTTGTCTCAGTCAATCTAGTTGCATTTAATCCTGTTTTCCCAGATTGATTCCCTCACAGGCCTTGGAGTGGTTAAAGTGGAATGTGGATCACAATTCTCTGTGGCTCTTACCAAGTCCGGAGCAGTATATACCTGGTATGTGTTTTGAATTTGCAGTAAATATTAGGGCTGTCGATTTAATCAAAGTTAAAAAAAAAAAAAAAAAAGTAATTGCGATTAATCGCATTGTTAACCAATAGAATACCAATTGAAATTTATTAAATATTTTTGGATGTTTTTCTACATTTTCAAATATATCGCTTTCAGTTACCACACAGAATACAAAGTGTACAGTGCTCACTTTATATTATTTTTATTACAAATATTTGCACTGTAAAGATGATAAACAAAAGAAATAATATTTTTCAGTTCACCTCATACAAGAACTATATCTCTTTATCATGAAAGTGCAACTTACAAATAGGTAGATTTTTTTCCCCCCCCCACATAACTGTACCTTCACAGGGAGACAATACCGGGTTCCACTCTATATGCATCCAAAGAAGTGGGCTGTAGCCCACGAAAGCTTATGCTCTAATAAATTTGTTAGTCTCTAAGGTGCCACAAGTACTCCTGTTCTTTTTGCGGATACAGTCTAACACGGCTGCTACTCTGAAAACTAAATATTTAGTATAAGTTTGGTTATTGATCTATATGGAAAGAAGTATTCATGATGATGAATTCACATTTGGCCTATATTTGTAAATCTCAGCCTAAAACACTAGTTTCTGGTATAATGGTGACTGAGTACAAATTGGTCTTTGGTCCCCAATCTACTAACAACCAGGTCAGCTTTTAAAGTTGTCCTGTCTTACTTGAAGACAAAGTATTATGATTTTTATGGAGTTAAATTATACAAATCTGAAAAAGTCCTTTTATAAGTGTGTGGTTGGGGAAAAATGTTTGTACTAGTTATGTTATCTATATCCAGGGGTAAAGGAGATTATCATCGATTAGGCCATGGATCTGATGACCATGTGAGAAGACCTCGACAAGTACAAGGGCTGCAAGGAAAGAAAGTCATCGCAATAGCTACGGGCTCTTTGCACTGTGTTTGCTGCACTGAAGACGGTATAGAGAACAAATATTTTAGCTGTTCTTAATAAACTTTATTTTGAAAAATGAAACATTTTTAAAAGTCTGAAATCTGATGGATCAACATTTTTAATAGGTCACAACCTGCCCTCCTTTTGTGCACTGACATATTTACATACTTCCCAAGCAACAAATCTTGTTTTGTGTTGGTGATCTAAAAGGGCACGCACACAATTTCAAGGTTTTCAGTCACTTAGCTGTAAAAAAAATAAGAGTTAAGTTTCATAAAACGTTTGAGATGCTCTAAAGAAAAACATATAGCTTTAACAGTAATTACAAGTTTGTTGAGCTTTAAATGAGTGCACTAAGCTTTTCTGTTATCTAGGAAGTCTCTTCAACTTGCTGAGATGTTAAGCTTGGTAAATGAAGTATGGAAGCAAACAGTCATTGTGTCTTACAGAGCAGCTTATGTTCATTTTAGTGTGTTTGAATTATTAAATGTTCCTGCTAGTAGACTTGTTTCTGCATTTAATTAGCAAGTTTACAAAAATGCTGGTGAAATTTTACAAAGTAGGCATGTACAGTGGCTAAGCTTTCCTTTAATTTCATCAGTCTGGTCTGCCATGGAACCATCAAATATAGACAGCAAGTAGTGTTTTCTATCACTGTAATTCTCGTCCTGCTTCCCAATTTCCTCCTTGTGTTTTAGATACTTAAATGAGTGTGTAAACTGGGCAGTGGACATGTCTTTATATATGTTTGTACTGCAGCTAGCATAATGGGAGTCTCAGTTCTGTTTGATTAGTAATTCTGGGTGTTTCCTTCATGGAAATAACGAATAATAATTTTTTGTTTGTAGCGGCTAGGAGTCCTAGTCATGGAGCAGGACTCTATTGTGCCAGCTGCTGTACAGAGAACAAAAAGATGGTCCTGCCCCAGAGTTTCACAAGAAGTAAATTTGATTTTCATTCTTCTCTCTGAGGAAAGTAAACATGTTTGTGTTGGTTTAGGTGAAGTGTACACGTGGGGAGATAATGATGAAGGGCAGCTTGGAGATGGGACAACTAATGCCATTCAAAGACCCCGGTTGGTTGCAGCACTTCAGGGTAAAAAAATAAACAGAGTTGCCTGTGGGTCAGCACATACTTTAGCCTGGTCGACTAGTAAACCTGCTAATGCTGGCAAGCTTCCTACCCAAGTAAGATTTTGCTTTAGTAAAGTTGGATATTGAAATTTAGTTAATTCACTTATTCAAACTTTGCAGTTGCTGTTTTTCCTTTCTAAGTAACTAAGAAAATGCATGGTTTTAGCTTTGGATCAAGGCTTTAATTGCTTTTTTGTTAAGATCTCCCTCTGTTGCTCCTGTCCCTCTTCCCAAATTCAAATAGCGGGATTCCACCATTCTAGGCAGAAATAACTTGTGTCTTTTAGCTACCATCATTAATTTAGTTTGAAAGTCAAAAGAAATTCAAGTGCAGCTTTCAACTAATGCTATGAAAGTTTGATGACTCCCCCCCCCCCCCCCTTTGTTTTAGTGTATCTTTCACTGCTCCCTTTGGGTTTGAAAGACCCCTTTTTGAATATTTTCCTTCACTTTTTCTTCTACCACTATAATGTTGATGTCACTCCATTGCTGCTCTTGCCCATCATGTACAATAGACTGGATCAAAAGTACAGATAAGAGTCCCCTATAGGAGGACTTCTAAAATCTGAAGTGATAAAAATAATTACCACTTCCACATTCCAATGCCACGTATAATAGTGCTGACAGTCCAAAATAAGCAAGTATCTTAATTTCTTAAAACCAAGATCTTCTTGTATTCCTTTACTTAATAAATTATTAATCTGTAAATTGTTCTGTGCACATACAGTAACTGTGTTGAATCTTAACAATATGATTGTTCTATCATAGGTTCCTATGGAGTACAACCATCTACAGGAAATACCAATAATTGCATTGAGAAACAGACTGTTGTTACTGCATCACATCTCTGAACTATTTTGTCCTTGCATTCCCATGTTTGATCTCGAAGGACGCCTTGATGAAACTGGCCAGGGACCCTCTATTGGGTTTGATACTTTACGGGGAATTCTGATATCGCAGGGAAAGGTATTTATCAGGATTTATATTTGAATTTTTAAAAAAAATCTTAGATTGTGGTAATTGTAATTATATACATTGTTTAAATATTTTCTGAATAAAATGGAATAGAGCTGTGTATCTTAGCTCATGCGTGAACAATATAAATAATAATACATCATAGTTATAATTTCAGGTGGCAAGTGGAATTTGACAACGTGACTCTCATTCTGTAAGGATTGTGTAGGCTGCTGCTATCAGTTAGTTTTTAAATTTTAAGTTTTCTGTTCTAATTTAGTTGAGCTCTCCTAGAATTCAGTGGAACTTACCTTGAGAGAGTAAAACTAAATGGACTTCTTCCAAGGAGCGACATTGGTTTTTGAATTTCAGATGCAATGACTTGGTGTTTAGCTAATTGATACAATAGAAGTGTGCAGTGATAAATGCATTTTAGCGTGACTGAAGTCAGAACATGAACAGTCTCTTGTGCTTTATCTGTTGAGTAAAAGAGAGTGGTGCTAGAATCTGCTCTAAATGTCAGTGTCCATGTATCTGTGCTTTACAATGTCCATGTGCCTTTTGAGAGAGTTAAACTGTAAAACTTGAAGGCTCACGCCTTTGGGTGGAGTCGGGAGAATGTGTGTTTAAGCAAGGGGGGAGTCAGTACTGGACCCTGTGATGAGGCAGCTGGATAGCAGGCTCCAGCTCTCAGGAGGATGAAGGTGTGTTAATTTACATGGTATATATGGGCCCAGAGAGTCAAAGGTGTTAACCCACTCACTTGCCAACATTAAACAATTTTAATGTTTAATAAGATTTTGGGTTTGGTATACAGAAACTACAGCCTGCCTAGTACCGTGGAAGACGCACCATAAAAAATCCTTTTTACTTTTTATTAAGGTGCAAAAAGAAAGAAAAACCATTAAAGCATTTAAAATGCAAATGATTAAAAAAGATTTCAAGTTGAACCTCCCTTGTTCCCTTTCCCTTTGGCTGGAGACAGTTTTTAGAAGGAAAAGCCCTCTTGTTTAGCAAAGATAGAAAATCCAGCTTCTGTCTCTGATGTTGATTTTTCACTTGCAGTCTTACTGCTGGCAAAACACAGCTCATGGTCTTATCAGCCACTTGGAGACCTGACAAACTTATACCAGCATTGAAGTGTGTAGGGCATTGTTTTAGCTGACCTTTCTGGTTACAGTGGTGTTGCAAAATATGTTGGCTAAGACAGGCTCTTATTAGACAGAAGGAAAAAAGGAGAGAGAGAGGAAAGAGAAGAAATAAGGTGGGGAAGGAATAGGATGTGTGTCAGAGAGGGAAGGAGAGAGACAGTCTCTTGTACCATGTGCTGTTCAAGATTCAGACAGAGCTGATGAAGGTGACAATGTCATTTGGCTTCCTCTCTCTGGCCTGGTCTGGTCAGGGCATCTTTCAGGATCAGGGTAAAGGAGATGGTGGGGTGTCATCCATGATGGTGAAGCTTGCTCCTTCCCCTTCTCTCATCTTTCAATTAGCCAGTGTTGCAGTCCATTAGCTTTTCCCCCAAAGTCTCTTTTTGAGGACCCCAGAAAGGAGGGATGGACAGAATTGCCCATCCACTTATTATTTTGTCCACCAATTAGGCCTAATTTCTGACACGCTAATTTTGGTTTACTGATTTCTGATCTCTTGCATCTCTTGTTTATCAGGCATGATCTTAACACGGTCCTTGAGTTCTATCAGTAGACCTTGCTGTGTGGACTAATTCAGTCTTTGTCTCCCTTTCTTATCTTTTCCCATCAACCTTGGTTGTTATAGGTTATTGTGACATTTTATTAACTTTCAGTCACTTACAGTTAAACTCACAATTAGGGTAAATTTGTAGGCCCAGTTGTCCCAACAGTATGCCAGAGATAGGGTCTGTACCCTGAAAGTGTGTATAGTGACCCCAAGACTGGGGCAATGGCTGGGCTTTGTCCAGGCTTCGCGGGCTTGAAACACCTGGAGAGAGACCCAGTGGCTGGGTCATTTCACAGCAGTCTTGTGTGTGGCTGTGAGGGAACACCAACCACACCTGACAGGCTTTTCCTGGTAGAGTGACGCTGCCTAAAAATGAGGGGCTGTTTGATTCTGCTAAATTATTGTCCAGAACCAGCCTTCATACCACTCACTTTATTTTTTTTTTTTTAAAAAAAAGGCTGACTGTTGCTGTAGGGTGCATAGGATTTCAAACAATTCTTCTCCCATCTGGTAGTAACAACTTCAATTGAGAGGACCAGGTGAGGACAACAGAAGCAAAGTCCCAGAGACAGAGCGAAAAAAGCTCAACTTGCTTGGGAAGAAAGAGCTACTCCACATAAGTTTATGGATGAGAATTACAAGGTGGTTCTCTCTAAATATGACTTTTTGGAATTTCCCTCAGAATTTTCTGACAAACTTCCCAAAGAGCCCAGGGAGGAGTTCTTCTGTCATAGCCCAGGGCCAGCTTGTCACCAAAACATCTCTTCAAACTCTTAACATGATCCATGGCAATGGCTGTACTAATGAGAAAGACCTCATGACTGCAAACTTCTGGCATCCCTAAAGAAGTGCAGAAACAGTTAAGGACCATCCCTTTGAGGGTGCAGTCTTTTTCTTTCAATGGGAAGTCTGAGGCCTTGCACACTTCTAGGGACATTTGTGCAACCCTGAGATATTTAGATGTTTACATGCCTGCCCCCAAAAGGAAAGAATGTATTATTATTGGCTAGCCCCTGATCCATCTAGGAAGAGGCACAAATTCCCTAGCTGAAGATTGTCCTCACGTTAATCTAAGTAGCAGATTTGACTACTTCCTTGAGAGCAGAGCTCTGGTTGTTCAAAACCTTCTCAACCCATCTCTTCTTGAGTTGGCAATTGCTTATCTGTCTCAAGAGAGTCCATTCCATTCTCTCCCTGTGCACCAACTATGCTTTTATTTGACAAGTTGGAACATGCCTCAGATTTCTGGGGCACATGGCATCCTGCATGTGCATGACTTTGCATGCCCCACTTCAGTTGCAATATGTGCAAAGCTGGTTGAAGTCTGTATATCATTCAAGCATACATTCGCGGACATGCTGATTCATATGCCTGCACAAGTCCTCTCATCATTAAGTTGTTGGATGAGTCTGGAAAATGTCCTTTTTTGGACACTCAAAATATGGTAACCCTACATAATGTGCATACTCAGTGGCTAACAGCTACAGAGAATCTGTTATTAGGTGGTTCGAAATGTGTTGATTAGTAGGGAGCATTCCACTAAAATTACCTCCCTCGCTAAGTGGAAGAGGTTCTTGATCTGGCCATATTGTCACCGGTTGTCTCCATGCACATTGCAGATTCAGGATCTATTGGAACTACCTGCTATAACTGAAGGAGTCATATCTGTCCCTGAGCTTATTAAAAGTCCATCTGGCAGCCATCTCAGCCTTTCATCCATTTATTCAAGACTGGTCTGTTTATTTCTCACTCTGGCTGGGAGATTCTTGAAAGGACTAATTGGTCTACTTGCTGGTTAAAACTCCACTTTCCCCTTGGAACCTTAATTTGCTCTTGTAAATACTCATAGGACCACCTTTAGAGCCTTTAGCCATCTGCTTCCTTTTGCACTTGTCTGCTAAAACAGCATTCTTAATAGTGATAACATCATCTAGGAGAGCAGGTGAGTTTCAGGCTTTGGCATGAACCCCATATAAAATTTTTTGTGTAAGGACAACATAGCCTTACAGCCGTATCTGAAATTCCCATCAAAAGTGGTGTCGGAATTCTGTTTAAATCAGGTGATACGACTGCCAGTCTTCTTTCTTAAACTGCATGCCCATAAGGATGAAGAGAGTTTGCATACTTTTGACATCTGCAGGGCTTTATCTCTTTACATTGACAGGACTAAACCTTTTAGGCCCTTTCCCAAACTGTTCGTATCTTATGCTGAAAAAAATGGGAGGATAAGTGGTCACTGCCATGAGGGGATATCAAATTGGATTTCTTCATGTATACAAACTTGTTATGACTTTGCAAATGTCACCCCACTGGAGAGAATTACTGCTCTTTCTACGAGGGCCCAAGCTGCATCAGTGGCCTCCCCAGTAATGTCCCTTTTAGACACCTGCAGAGAAGCAGTGTGGTTCTCAGTTCACATGTTTGTTTGGCACTATGCCACTGTAGAAGCTTCCAGAGCAGACACTCACTTCGGAAAACATGTTCTTCCATTCTTGTTTAAGTAACTTCTGAGTTTCCACCACCATTGGACTGCTTAGTAATCACATAAAGTAGAATATATATGTCTACAAACACTCCAAGAAGAAATAGTTATTTACGCTGGTCTACAATTTTTGAGAAGTCGTCTGCTTCAGAGATAAAATGTGCTATTTATTATGTATTTTGATGTGCTGAATTCAAATATGACAATTAAAACATCTGATTGGCTACTGTTTCTAAGATATTTAAGTTTTTACATTTTGTCTATGTATATTGTGTAGATAGTAGAGTTTTAATCATAAATTGTAAACCTAGGTCTTTTCATGTGTTTATGGTTGCTTTACATGATAATATTTCACCTGTCCTGTTTATGTAACACTTTAAAAATCAGCAAAAGGGTTATATAAATAAAATTTATTATGAAACAAAAGGCAAAAAACTATTCTGTACATAGTTTAGTCCGATTCGGTGTCTACTCGGCGCTTCTTGGCTTGTCTCTTGTATTCATTAAATGGAGCATCTCTTTGTCACTGTCCAGCAATAGTCTGCAAGAATTGATGGGCTCCATTTGCCCTGATAGCGTTTCTCCATTGTTGCAATGTCCTGGTGAAATCGCTCGCCGTGCTCGTCGCTCACTGCTCCACAGTTCGGTGGGAAAAAATCTAGATGAGAGTGCAAAAAATGTATCTTTAGTGACATGTTGCAACCAAGGCTTTTGTATGCCTTGAGGAGGTTTTCCACCAACAACCTGTAGTTGTCTGCCTTGTTGTTTCCGAGAAAATTTATTGCCACTAACTGGAAGGCTTTCCATGCCGTCTTTTCCTTGCCACGCAGTGCATGGTCAAATGCATCATCTCGAAGAAGTTCACGAATCTGAGGACCAACAAAGACACCTTCCTTTATCTTAGCTTCACTTAACCTTGGAAATTTTCCACGGAGGTACTTGAAAGCTGCTTGTGTTTTGTCAATGGCCTTGACAAAGTTCTTCATCAGACCCAGCTTGATGTGTAAGGGTGGTAACAAAATCTTCCTTGATTCAACAAGTGGTGGATGCTGAACACTTTTCCTCCCAGGCTCCAATGACTGTCAGAGTGGCCAATCTTTCTTGATGTAGTGGGAATCTCTTGCACGACTATCCCATGCGCAGAGAAAACAGCAGTACTTTGTGTATCCAGTCTGCAGACCAAGCAAGAGAGCAACAACCTTCAAATTGCCACAAAGCTGCCACTGATGTTGGTCATAGTTTATGCACCTCACAAGTTGTTTCATGTTGTCATAGGTTTCCTTCATATGGACTGCATGACCAACTGGAATTGATGGCAAAACATTGCCATTATGCAGTAAAACAGCTTTAAGACTCGTCTTCGATGAATCAATGAACAGTCTCCACTCATCTGGATCGTGAACGATGTTGAGGGCTGCCATCACACCGTCGATGTTGTTGCAGGCTACAAGATCACCTTCCATGAAGAAGAATGGGACAAGATCCTTTGGACGGTCACGGAACATGGAAACCCTAACATCACCTGCCAGGAGATTCCACTGCTGTAGTCTGGAGCCCAACAGCTCTGCCTTACTCTTGGGTAGTTCCAAATCCCTGACAAGGTCATTCAGTTCACCTTGTGTTATGAGGTGTGGTTCAGAGGAGGAGGATGGGAGAAAATGTGGGTCCTGTGACATTGATGGTTCAGGACCAGAAGTTTCATCCTCTTCCTCGTCTGACTCAAGTGAGAATGATTCTGGTGCATCAGGAACCGGCAGTCCTTCTCCGTGGGGTACTGGGCGTATAGCTGATGGAATGTTTGGATAATGCACAGTCCACTTTTTCTTCTTTGACACACCTTTCCCAACTGGAGTCACCATGCAGAAGTAACAATTGCTGGTATGATCTGTTGGCTCTCTCCAAATCATTGGCACTGCAAAAGGCATAGATTTCCTTTTCCTGTTCAACCACTGGCGAAGATTTGTTGCACAAGTGTTGCAGCATATGTGTGGGGCCCACCTCTTGTCCTGATCTCCAATTTTGCAGCCAAAAGAAAGGTGATAGGCTTTCTTAACCATAGTGGTTATACTGCGCTTTTGTGATGCAAAAATCACTTCACCACAAACATAGCAGAAGTTATCTGCACTGTTCACAGAAGTACGAGGCATCTCTGCTCACTTTGGCTAAACAGAAATGTGTCCCTTTGCAAAATCAAACACTGACAAATAAGAGAGCACGACACTGTATGATTTCTAGAGCTGATATAGGGCAATATGTTCAGCAGAGTGATGTAAGCTTCGTTATGATTGCATCATCCATGACTTCTAGGAAGAACATGATGCAATTCATATCATGTATGACGCAATACCAGCTTCAGATTGCATCATTCATTGTTTTGCCTAAAAAGCAAGTACTGTCCAAACCCAGTCATAGATTTATTCATAGATCCAGTCAAAGATGTATTTTAGTCATTTCTGGTTTAAATTGAGATCCCTTCCCTTTATAACTCACTTATCCTCCGCCATTCCCAAGTCAAGGGTCGTATATACTGACCCAATAGCATATCTTGAAAACTAGAGCCAATCAACAATTTTAAGCATCATTTTCGTTCTCAGTGACCCAGAATTAGTAAAGTTTGACTACATTTATTTCAGAAGCATTTTGGCTGTAGAGCAGTGTTACCTGTACAGTAACTGTGGCTCTTAGATTTGTTATACACATATATATTCCACAATCCACCCTCTATCCCCACTACTTGGTGCCTAATGTCATCAGGATTCCAGTGTGAAGGAACTGAGAGGGTCGGGTTAGAGGCAAGAGGACATGCAGGGTACATGCACAACCCTTACTGTACTGCTGCTTAAAGTCTCTGTCTTGAGTGTGCTGAATTCATGTGTCCCACTGAATTTTAATTTTTTTCTGCAGAAAATACATTCTGCCCCAGAAGTGCTGCAGTTCTGCCTTTCGCCCATCAGAAGCTGCTGTGGCGTCAGAATAGCCAGCTGCATACATGCTGCTGGCTATTCTTGCGCCACCCCAGCTTCTGGTGGGCAGAAGGCAGAGCTGCAGCACTTCTGGGGCAGAATGTATCTTCTGTGAGGGGGTGGGGGGAGAAATTCTGTGCATGCACAGTGGCACAGAATTCTCCCAGGAGTAGAAGTTTATCACAGCACCCTGCCCATGGAGTCAGGTAAGGACAGACAGACAGTGGGGTACACAGGGCTGCTGAGGTGTGTGTCTTAGACTGGAGTTCAGAATGGCTAGTGGGGGGGACAGATTGGGGTGTGGGCTCAGGAGCTTATAGGGTGACAGCATTGAGCCAGGGGCTGAATAGGAGTCAGGGTGCAAAGCCACATGGGGATGGAGGAGGAGGAGGCTGCAGTGACCCATGGAATGGGGCATGTGGGGACGGGCACATGTGCCTGTCTGAATGGGAGAAGCTTGGGGCCAGCCCAGATGTACATGGGGGAGGTTCCCCAACTCCCTAACAACTCGCCCCTACCTCCACCCCAAAAATCCTGTTCCATATTTCTCCTACCCCCACCCAACAACCCTCCAGGTTCACTCCAGGCTCCTTCCCTCTCTCTCAGCTCCTCCGTTTCCCCTGACTCCCCCAAGCCTTTGCACTCCTGACAGGTGCAGGAAATGCAGTTCTGTATTGTAATTTACATGAATTACTCAAAGTTCTGTATTAATATGCCTAGTAAAAACTACCAGAATCTTTTTGTAGTCTGTATGGTTACAGACATACTTGCTGATAGATATTTTGAAATAAATTACAAAAATAATTGAAACTGGCATGACTATATTGTGTTGTTTTGACAAATAAAATATGGAGAATTTTGCATCATTTTTAATTTTGATTTAATTTTAATTAAGAATTCCCCCAGGAATAATAGCTGGAAACCAGTCTGGCTCTCCTGTGTGTTAGTACTGTTAAAATAGGTATTAGATTTATAAAAATGCATTTAGTGTTTAGACATTATGAAATGCTTGTGTATTGCTGCATGTATTAATCTCACATTTAACGTGGGATACAGATATTATAAGGTAATATTAAAGTGTTTGCTTGGTAACTATAAAAGTATTTGCTCTGAAACTGTAAACCTAGTCAGGAGAGAAGCATTACTAGTTTACTAAAAGAGGTGTCATCTCCTGCCTAATAAAAGAAGGCCCATAGACACCAGACAAACCGTTGTGGAACAGCAGTGGACAAAAGACTTGTTTGCTTTCCCTTCCCCCCCCCCCCCCCCCCCCCCCCCCCACACACACACACACACCCAGGAAGAGATGTACGCAAGCACTTGTTGCATCAGCTTGAACTCTGGGGGGAAGGGAATAAAAATCTTTGTCAAGAAGAAATTATCTCTATGCTGCTTGAACTCTGAAGATTTCTAAGCATAAGCAAGGGATCACCAGCTGCTTAGTGTGGGTTGGCCCTAAAGGACATGTAGAACTTTCATATTATAGCAGCTTATATTACCTTTTGGAACTAATACTATAACTCGTGTGTGTGTGTGTGTGTGTGTGTGTTCACCTGCTTTAACCTGGTAAATAACTCTCATTTATTTTTCTTAGTTAATAAATCTTTAGTTAGTTTATTATAGGATTGGCTACAAGGGTTGTCTTTGGTGAGAGCTAGGGTGAAGTTGACCAGGGGTAAGTGACTGGTCCTTTGGAACTGGGAGTAACCTGAATATTGTTGTAATTTTTGGTATAAGGGACCATCTGTCACAAAAGCAAGCTTGCTTAGGTAGCAAGATAGCCTTGGGTGTCCAAGGGGACTGTCTGTGACTCCATGTTAAGACTGTTATAGTGCTTGAGGAGTTCACACTTGATACTTGGTTGGTGAAATCTAAGTATAGAACTCACAGCCAGTTTGGGGGTTTGTGCCCCGCTTCTTCACAGTCTGCCCTGAGGTTGGTACCCACACTCCTGAAAAACTCCAGATAGCTTGACACTAAGGAACAGTTTCTTGTGCAATCTATTCCTTGTTATTGATAGGATCTTCCTGAGGGTTAAGACAGCAAGATGCAAGTTTTCTTGTTCTGTGGTAAATCTCTGTTGTATTCCCGACCCCCATCCCCCCGAGCGGAATTAAGCATGTGTTTAAATCTGAAATGCCCACAGATTTAGAATTGTATTGTAATTTTGGCACTGCTCTATGATGTATAATTTTTTATATTTTTATTTTTTAGGAGGCAGCTTTCAGAAAGGTTGTGCAAGCAACTATGGTGAGAGATCGTCAGCATGGACCAGTCGTAGAACTCAACAGAATACAGGTAATGTAACTAAAGCTGTGATTGTAATGTGTGGCTAACTCTGGTGTTTATAGTGCAAAAGCAAATGAAATTAATTATGCGCTCTTATAAGGACTGCTTCTTTAAGTGAGTGATCCTCTCATGGACTACATCCCACCAGCTTTGATTCCACAGCTTTCTTTTGGCAGTTACCCTCAATCATTAAACAAAGCATTGTATGTCTACACAGCAGTGTAAGCCTGGGCTCAAGCCTGACACCACCCCGCCCTTTGCATCCACACACCAATTGTGCTAACCTATGGCTCGAATCTAGGGTCCCAGGACCCTGCAGGGCTGGAGAGTCCAAGCCCATGTTAAGCTGTGACCTAGGGTCCAACCCCTATTGCTTTCCTGCATGCACATGGCCCCAGTTTGACTTGGGTCCCAGTAGACTTCCAGATGTATCCCAGAGATCCTTGGGGCAACTTCCTTAGTTCTCTCTATGCCGACAGTATGTGGTGCAGTCTGTTGTACTCTATTGCAAATGGAAGCCACATCTCCCTTTGCAAACAGCAGCAGCTCAGATCAGCATTAACCCATTGTCTGCTGAACACTGGTCTGCGAGCATGCTATATGAGAGCCTGCAGGGTTTTCAATGGAGATGGATCAGAAGACGCTGTTTGCAAATAGAGTTGCTTCCTGGTCAAAGTGCACAACCAGGTTTTCGTGCATGCTGCCCGGGCACCCCTGCGCACACAGCCCCAGGAGGGGCCTGGGAGCAAGGGCAGGAGAGTGGAGTGGGGACTAAGCAGATGCCCTGCAGGTACGGGGAGTGGCAGAGCTCTCCGCTCTGTGCAGCTGGGGAAGGATGAGTCCAACACCCCAGCCGCTCCCCCTCCCTGCAGGGCAGCCACTTGGTCTCTCTCTGGCCCCCTGTCCCTCCTGGGGCTGTGCATGTGGGGGTGTCTAGGCAGCATGCCCTGTCAGGGTGGCGTGTGGGAGCCAATCCTAAAACCTTCCCACAGCGTCAGTGTCTCAGGCTCCTCCTCGCTGCTATCCAGAGCTTGCCTTTAGCAGAGAGCAAAGCTGGCGGTGCGGAGGTGTCTCCCAGCTGCCAGGGTGTTGGGAGTCATCACTCCCCCAGCTATGCTGAGCCTGGAGCTCTGCCACTCCCTCTGCCTGCAAAGCAGCTGCTTGATCCCATTCTGCTCTCTCCCTCCCCCACCTTCCCTGCGGCTGCATGTGTAGAGGCACCCAGGCAGTATGCACTGTGAGGGCGGTGAGTGGGAGCCAGCCCCAAAACTTCTCCTCCTGGGAATCCCTTATGCCCGCCTTCCCAGTGTGGCAGGGGCAGGAATAAGGGATCCACAGGGGGTACTGGAGCACACTGCACTCCAAGGCCTGGGACTGCACTTCACCGCTCCACGGCAGCCAGGCTGGGGGGTGTATGTGTGTGTTTTTCCTCTGAAACTTCAAAACAGACAAAATACAAAACCAAACAAAAAAACCCCTTCATTGAACATTGCCATGCCAACTGATCAAATAATCTGAAAGCCTGCTTGGCTCTTAAGAAGTGAGGGAAAATGGTAGGAAGGTGTAGAAGGAGCTGAACACTGCTTTGGAGGGAGCAGGGGTTGTGAAGACATTCAGGGATATGGATTTCTAAGGTGAAGGGATGATATCATCCATGTCTAGATCCTAAATCCTGTGGGAGTGGAGCTCCCCTTTGAATGACTAACGGGCTGCACATCTGAGGAAATCTTCTGCCTTGACCAACTCTTGCAGGAGCAGAGCTCTGTGTCTGCACAATTTAGGAGCCCTGAATGACAGTTGTATTTACTATAACCATCTCCTACTCCCTTCAAGATCTTCAGTCCTTCATTCTGCTATAAGCCACCTTTCAGTCAGCCATGCAGTGCTGATCTCCTGTAGACCCCTTAAATAGCAGAATAACAAGCTAAGGTTTATAAAATGTGAGGGAAATTGCCATTTTGTTTAACTTTGTGGCACAGATTTATACATCTTGGCAAAAAGGTAACTTTTTTGGCTATTTGTGTGGTTGCTTGATTGTTATATGTGTCTGGCTATCCTACCCTTCCTCCCTCACCTTCATGTTGGCAACTGCTGTTTTTCTCCTCTCGGTGTGTAAGATTTCACATTTATTAATACTGATTCCCCCCACATTGTCTACAGCCCCCAATGCCCTAATCTCTCCAAGTCATTTTGTAGCTTGGTTATTTCCTACATTGTCTGATCCCTGCAATTGAATTTACACAGAGCGCTTCCAGATCAGAGATATAAGGCAGCATTTTGGGATACAGAATTGTGCACTTCCTTTTTAGTAGGTTTAAACACTTTGTATTTGTTGCGAAGGGTGGGGCTGGGCGGGGGGGAGGGGAGGGTAACCCCAGTAGACAAAATTTCTGGGGTGGACTACAACTATCAAGACGTCTTGTGCTTGACAGTGTGACAAGCACATATGTGGACCATCTCGTGAAAATCCAAGGACTTACATAATATGAAGAGAAAATGATAGATTTTGTATATGTCTGTATACCCCTGCATTGTCACATGAGTTTATCTTGATTTTGCTTACATGACTGAAGCGCATTTTAAAATGCCCTCAAGTATAATTAGGGAACAGGATATTAAACTCTTGTCCTTTCTTGGGTATCACATGTGGTCACATTGAGGGAAGTGGTTATTATGAGAGGATTCTTTTCCCCCATCACTGACGTTGACCAATGTAATGCCAAGCCTTAGGCCAGACAGGCCTTTTCCGCGAATATTTCTGTAACATTGAATAGTAAAGTACTGTTTCACTTAAACTGACTAGAACTCAAACTTATATAGTCCTTTTGCTTTTTGCCCTTTCATGTTATGGTACATAGTATAGAAAGCTGGAAATCTAACTTTTTATGGAATTAGATCAGCCAAATTAATTTTTTAAAAATTGGAATGATCTGACACTTTTGTTAATGAACAGAAATATATTCTGCTTTGTTTATACTGCCTGCTGCCTCATCACATCATGGAATTCCCTATAAATATTTAAAGACTTTTTGCTAGCCCACCTCTCCTGACATAATGCTATGTAATATAAAGAGAGTGCTGCAGCTTTGAATTTTTTTTGAGAAGCTTGACTAAGAGCATCTTCAGCTTAGCTTCCTTCTACTTGTGTTTACTTCCCATACTCTCAAATTACCTTTCAGTAGTGCAGTTTCCTCATATCTATAACTTAAATGAGTAAGGTCCTATTTGAATCATGGGATGATTGTCCAAAAATTGCAATTGAGTTGTGGACAAGCCATGGAAAATCGTGGAAAAGTAATAATAGACCTTATTATTTGCAGTTATAAGGTCCATTATTACATATTCACGATTTTTCCCTGTTGGCTGCCCGGGGACTCAGAACGGGGGCCTGGAGCTGACAGTGGCTACCCAGGGCTGAGAGCAGGGGCCCCTGCTGTTGGCCACCCCAGGCAGCCAAGGCTCCCATTCTCAAAATTGCGGTGGAAACCTAATAATTGCAGTATTCACAGTTTCCACAATATCGTGAATTAAGAAGGGCTTTATAGAGGAGGCAGTAGCATCTAAGATGTTTGGGTTCACTTCCTCATGCCTGTTGTTTTCATCGTGGAGTAGGTTAATGAAAACAGGATTTTACCCTGTCCTTCCAATCTTCATTGAGCTTGGATCCTTAAACCCAATCCCACCTGAAACAAACTGGTAGCTGCAGGGTCCCACATTGTGTCAGGACCAGAAGCATTATTCTAGCCCAGAGGTGTCATAGATGTGAAGGCTAGATAGGACAATTATCAACTAGTCTGACCTCCTGCATAACACCAGCCATAGAACCTCACCCAGTAACTTCTCCATCAAGCCCATAACTTCTGTTCGAGTTCTTTTAGAAACATCTAGTCTTGATTTAAAGACTTCAGGTGATGTAGATTCCATCATGTTACACTAGGTAAGTCTAATAGTTAATTACCCTCACTGTTAAAAATTTACACCTTATTTCCCATCTGATTTTTCTAGCATCCAACCATTGGCTGTTATTGTAGTTATTCCTTTTTCTGTTATGTAGTTATTCCTTTTTCTGCTAGATAAAGAGCCATCTATTATCAGAAACCATATAGGTACTTGTAGTTTGTGATCAAGTCACTTCTTAACCTTCTCTTGGACAAACTAAATTGATTGAGCTGCTTTAGTCTCTTAACTATCAGGTATGTTTTCCAGACCTTAAATAATTTTTCAGCATCCTTTTTGAAGTATGGAAACCAGAACTGGACATGGTATTACAGTACTGGTCTCACTAATGTGGTCAGTATCAAAGTGATTTGAAGGAGGGCCATGTTTACTTATTGTCCATGGGTTGGGATATAAATTCAGGACTTAATACTCCCCTCAATTCATGCCTAATCTCCCACAGATATGAGTGAAAAGTTTGGCATCACTACACTTCTATTTATTATTTTTGTTCAAATCCTTATTGTCAGTGCCACTGATGAGAACCCTCTCCCACTTTTAGGCTGCCACTTCTTCTGGTCTTGGTTCTCTTTCCCCTTTTCTGTTTCTCTTCTTTATTTGTGAGGCTCCTCTGTTTTCCCCCCCGCCTCTACATTTTCTTCCCTTCAACAACACCCAATTCCCACGCTTAATTCCTCTCTTGTTCCTAAAATGATCATTAATAGTTAAGGTTGACACTGCAGTGGGGCATCGTTGTCCTTTGACATTTAAATGAGATTGATAGGGAACAGGGAGTTCCTCCCTCTGAGTCATTGTTTCAGGCTTTCTGCAGATCAGTTTACACTCGGTTCATGTTTAAAAGATTATCTCTGCAGAGGGCTAGAAAAATTATTTTTTAATGAAAGTTGAAATTTCCACTATCTGAGGTTGCCAAGGCTACGTATAAATAAATCATGAGCGCTGGATCCATCCCTATTCTAGCCTTTTCCCTAAAACATTAATAAATGCTACATATTCCTAAATGATCTGGAAAAGGGGTAAACAGTGAGGTGGCAGAGTTTGCAGATGATGCAAAATTATTCAAGATAATTAAGTCCGAACCTGACTGCAAAGAGTTACAAAGGCATCTCACAAAACAGGTGACCAGGCAACAAAATGGCAGATGAAATTTAGTGTTGATAAATGCAAAATAATGGATATTGGGAAACGTAGTCCCAACTATACATACAAAATGGAGTCTAAATTAGCTGTTCCCACTCAAGAGAAAGATCGTGGAGTCATTGTGGATAGTTCTCTGAAAATGTCCACTCAATGTGCAGCAGCAATCAAAAAAGCTAACTTTAGGAGCCATTAGGAAAGTGATAGATGATAAGACAGAAAATATAATGCCACTATATAAATCCATGGTACGCCCACATGTTGAATACCGCGTGCAGTTCTGGTTTCCCAATCTCAAAAAAGATGTATTAGAATTGGAAAAAGTATAGAGCAAGAAAAACTATTAGGGATCTGGAACTGCTTGCATATGGGAAGGTATTAAAAAGTCTGGGACTGGTCAGCTTAGAAAGGAGAGGACTGAGGTGGGATATGACAGAGGTCTATAAAATCATGAATGGCATGGACAAAGTGAAAAGAACATAACACAAGAACCAAGGGTGAAATTAATAGGCAGCGGGTTTAAAACAAATGTAAGAAAGTACTTCTTTACATAACACCCAGTCAACCTGTGGAATTCATTACCAGGAGATGTTGTGAAGGCCAAAAGTATATAACTGGGTTCAAAAAAGCATTAGATAAGTTCATAGAGGATAGATCCATTAATGGCTATTAACCAAGATAGTCAGGGATGCAATCCTGTGCTGTGGGTGTCCTTAAACTTCTTACTGCTAGAAGCTGTTACTGGACTACTTGATAAATTCCTGTTCTGTTCACTCCCTGTGATGCATCTGACACCGGCCACTGTCGGAAGATAGGATATTGGGCTAGCTGAACCGCTGGTCTGTCCCAGTATGGTCATTATGTTCATTCTTCCCCCGTTGCTTCACTTTTGCTTTGGGTGATGGATCAGAAAGGCTGAGGTGGGGAAATGTCTTGGTAGGAGGCAATAGTGGAAATTTAAACTGATTCTGTCTCCTTGTGCCTGGGGGAGGGTGGGGCAGTTGGAGGAGAATGTATGGTAGTAAGAGCCTGGCAGGAAGGGGAGATTGCATCTCTAAAAAACCCTGGGCCATTTGAAATTGGACTGTGGACCATCAGTGTATATATCAAAGTTAGCCTGTGTAAATTCCTTGGCATAGGTACAGTCTTGTGTGAGTACAGTGCCAAGCATGTCAACAATACTCAATAAACATTGTTATGGTCTGATGTAACACAATGTGGTACAGCCATATTATAACATGCACTTGTTCACTTGTTAGGTAAAGCGTTCTAGAAGTAAAGGTGGATTGGCTGGTCCTGATGGTACAAAGTCAGTGTTTGGTCAAATGTGTGCTAAAATGAGTTCCTTCAGTCCAGACAGTCTTCTCCTACCTCATCGTGTTTGGAAAGTAAAGTTTGTTGGTAAGAATTACTTTTTTCTCAACCCTACTTCCCCCCAACCATATTCTTTTATTCCTTTTGGGGGATGGGGGGTGGTATTACAGCAGAGCATGGGGAAAAATAAAATGCTTTAAATGTTCAGCAGTGCAAAGGCCATTTTCCAAGAAATTCAGGCCCCATGTTTACGTTTTGTATCAGTAGAAAGATAAAGAACTTTAAAAATCAAAGATGCAGATTTCTAACCCAAATGTAACTCTGAAATTGAACCTGGCTAGTTAATTTTCACTAAACTCACAATTTGCATTTTACTTTGCTTTAATGGTGAAAAGTAAACTAGATTAGGATGTTGCTAATAAACTTCCAATCTATGGCTATATTGACATTTTTAGAACTGAATCAAAGTGAAAGACTAATGTGTTAAAATATTCCCTAAGAACCTTATGTTCACTGAATCTTTTATTTTTCCTGCCATCCTCCTGCTTCCTTATTTTGCCCAATGGTGACACAGTAATAATATCTGATAGCTTTAAGAGAGAATACAGTTTAACCAGGAGTTTAAAAATATCGTAGTATAACTTAAAATAGGATTAATTGAAACTACTCTTAATCAAGGTCATGTTGATTAAGCAGAGTAATTTGTTTTGTTTCTTTTTGTTGTGTTCTTAAACGCTAACTTTGCAGTCCACAAATGTTTTAAAATGTCTGGCTGTTTATGGTAACGCTTATACAAGGTTGTAAAATAATCATGTCCGTCAAGGAGGAAACTGTATTATAGAACCAACATTTAAAATGCATTAAATTATTTTATCAATATGACAATGCAGCTTTTAAATACAATTTTTCTATTTATCCATCGCAAAGGAGAAATATTAATACATTTAATTCAGGACTGCATTTGGAAATGTTCTTGAAATGATCTGCACGTTTAAACCCACTTTTTGTTTTCACAAGGCGAGTCTGTGGATGACTGTGGTGGAGGTTACAGTGAATCAATAGCAGAAATGTGTGAAGAGCTCCAGAATGGGCTTACCCCTCTCCTCATTGTGACCCCGAATGGAAGAGATGAATCTGGAGCAAATAGAGATTGCTTCCTGTTAAACCCTGCTGCCAAGTCTCTCTTACATATGAACATGTTTCGTTTCCTGGGTAAATTTCTTAGCAGCACTGTAATAACTTTACCAAATCTTTGACCATGTGAAGTGTGTAGAATTTAAAACATAAAAGGGAGGGATAGTTCAGTTGTTTGAGCATTGGCCTGCTAAACCCAGGGTTGTGGGTTCAATCCTTGAGGGGGCCATTTAGGGATCTGGGGCAAAAATCTGTCTGGGGATTGGTCCTGCTTTGAGCAGGGGGTTGGACTAGATGACCTCCTGAGGTCCCTTCCAACCCTGATATTTTATGATTCATATTTTTTACATGTCCAGGTGTGCTGCTGGGCATTGCTATCAGAACTGGCAGCCCGCTAAGCCTCAATCTGGCAGAACCAGTATGGAAACAGCTGGCAGGGATGAACCTAACAATTGCTGATCTCAGTGAGGTAAGTATGCAGTTTTTGATCATAGATCTAAGGACATGTCTACCTTATGGGGACTGTTCCAGCACAGCTATGGTGCTGTAGCTATCCCAACATGTACCTGCAGTATAGATGCAGTGTGTACACTGTCATAAGGGATTTTTCCTGAACTACGGTTGCTACATTGATAGAAGCATTTTTCTGCCAATCTGGCTGTGTTTACTCTGGGGGTTAGGTCATCAATAGCCATGTTGCTCAGGGATATGGATTTTTTTACATTCCTGAGTGATGTAGCTTCATGTCCTTAATTTTAAGTGTTGAATAGGCCTAATTTACAGAAAGCGAGAGAGAAGTTAGCATAAGTTCTCTACATGAGACTGACTTTCTGCAGCTGTAGATTGTTGCATTTTGACTAACCTTTTTAGCTTTAAGACAGTGTAAAGCTCTGTTTTGTCCTTAAAGTTAGAAATTTAAATAAATTTAAGTCTTATGAAAAGAGTTAAACTAATTGTTTGAATTACAGAACACAGTGAAACCTGTCTTAAGGTATCACAAAGGGAAATGAGAAACTGGTTGCTTAAAGGGGACTTTCCAGTAAAGATGGATCAAAATTGTACACACAACACTCCTGAATTGTTTGGAGTGGACTTCTAGGACAAGAAGTTGTGTGGTGTAAGGGATGGTCTTTTATGCAGTTTAATTGTATTGCTACCCTTATAGTAAAAGCTAATCTCCAGAGGTACACTTCTGTATATTTTTGCTCTTGAGTTTGTGTCTAGAAGGAGACCAGGCAGGAACCTCCACAGCTTTGAACATTTAAAATTTTAGAGATGTTTTTATGAGGGGCAGTGTGGCCCAGTGGGCAGAACACTGGACTGGACTCAAGAGTCAGGAGACATTTCAGGCTCTGCCACTGACCTGCTGGGTGATCTTGGGCAAGTTACATCACCTTTCTGCGTCTGTTTCCCCATCGGTAATATGAGGATAATGATACTGACCTCTTTTGTAAAGCACCATGAGATCTAAAGGCGAACAGCACTATATAAGAGCTAAACACTTCTATTAGGATCTTTGTTACAAGAGCAGTTCCTTTCAAGTTGCAGTCAGCAGAGAAGTTTTGTAAGGGCCATATTATCTCAGCTCACAGCAGTGCTTAACAACTTCACAGCACCTCATTCATACATTTTCCCGGGTTCTTACCTGTCTCTTGAGTCAGTTTTTTACTGTTAAAAAAAGTTTTTTTTTTTCTTTCATTGATATGCTTTGAAGATGCCTGTAATATTGTATGAATATTAGAGGTTCTCTGTTTGCCTGATTATTTTTATGTTTTCTGTATGGTTACAAGGAGTTAATTGCAACAGAAGTGGTAGCCCTTTAGTTACCAATCCTTAAAAGGACAATGCAGGTGATTAACTGTCTGTCTGTCTCTATTGGGGAAAGGTTCCAGCATGTAACCCCAGGGGAACTTTCAAGCTGGAAAACTCAACCAAAGAACTTTGGAGCAGATAAAAAAATCTGAGCCCCTGAGCTTGAAGGTGTAGTGGGGAGACACACGCAAGGGGACTGCAGGAGTTGCAGACTGTCCCTCTCACACTGAGGTTGGGGTACCTGGCATAAGGCCATGCCTGCCTAAATTTTAGGTTAGACAGTTAAACATGTTGACAGTTTGTGTTACTATCCCTTAGCTTTTGTTATGATTTATTCTTGCGGTTGAGTAGGGTTACCATACAGCAGTCCTGGAAAAAGAGGACACTCCAAGGGGCCCCGGCCCCGTCCCAACTCCCCCCCCCGAACGTTCCTCCCCCTGCTCCTCCCCCTCCCCTGCTTCCCGCGAATCAGATGTTCGCGGGAAGCCTGAAACAGGCAGGCAGCAGGTAAGCTGGCGGGGGGGACCGCGAGGAGGCGTGGCCCAGTCCGCCCGCCCCCGCCGGAGCGGCTCCCTTCGGCGGCCGGCCAAGAGGCTTTGGCCCCGACGGCTTCGGCTCGGGCCCTGGGGTGCCGGCCCCGGCCCTGGCCGAGCAGCGCCGGCCGGTGGCCGAGCACCCCCAGCCCCGGTCCCAGCGGCTCCGGCCTGGCTTGGCTCGGGCCACGGTTCTGGCTGAGCGGCGCCGGCCGGCGGCAGCATCCCAGCTCGCAGCCGCCTCCTCCCGGGCTCCGGCTGCCGCTGTGCTGGGGAGAGCGGCGGGAGCCGGGTAAGTTGGAGCCCGGGGAGGAGGCGGTCCCCTTACCATGCCTCCCTATTTTCCCGGACATGTCCCCCTTTTTGGAAATTCTTCCCGGACGGGGATTTGAGGACCAAAAAGCCGGACATGTCTGGAAAATCCGGACGTATGGTAACCCTACGGTTGAGATTAAACAATACTTTGTTCTGCAAGGGTTGTTTTGGATCACTCTTTTCATACTGGTCACAGGAAAGTCTTGCAGGTCTCGAATCTAGTCAGGCCTGTTGAGGAATGATGGTTTACACAGGGTACTTTACTTCACCACCCAGTCTGAGAGTGGGAGAACCATGGGATTCCCAATTCTGCCCCAGGGAAGTAAAGTGCAGGCCTGACATCTGGAAGAGGTGCACTCAGAGACAGAAGGGGTCAATGCTGCAGCTAGCCCTGAACTGTGACAACACTGGCCCTGCTTTGTGCATACTGTTTGTATTGTTGTTGCTCCTGGAATGTATTATCCTTTTTCTTATCTGTGTCAGGTTGTTTGATGCTTACTGCTCTGAGAATTCACTTAACATATCAATCCATGTTCTTGTCAAGCATGGGGTTAC
>NW_020664374.1:2404403-2415410 GCF_002925995.2 Terrapene triunguis | reverse complement strand
CGGGGGTGGGAAAGGGGCGGGGCCAGGGCCCGTGGAGTGTCCTTTTTTTTTTTATTTTTTAAATATGGTAACCCTAGTCAAGCAGGACTCCTGTGAGATGTTGCAATGTTCTTTTGAGAACAAGGGAATAGTTCATGTGAGGCACCCGTAAATCCAGTCTCAGTGGTGTGATCTGGTTTCTTGGCAGATACTTTTTCCTTTCTCTTTCTCTTTGGGGGGAGGGGGCAGCTGGACCACAGAAACTAATGAGGTTTTGTGCAAAATACCATGCTACTTTGTTACTTAAAAAGCCAGTTGGATGACTGCTTTCATGTCAATTATTAATTCTGGGTAGCTGGTGTGACTAGTCTCCCCTTGTCCTATCGTGAAAAACATTCCTGTGCCATATGAAAAGTACACAGAGGTGAAGAATGAATAACTTCAGTTTTAGCTCATAGATTTGTTTTTCTTTGAAAGGTTGATAAAGATTTTATTCCTGGGCTTATGTACATTCGAGACAACGAAGCTACTTCTGAAGAGTTCGAAGCCATGAGCCTTCCCTTCACAGTGCCAAACGCAAGTGGTCAAGACATTCAATTGAGTTCCAAATATACCCATATTACACTGGATAATAGAGCTGAATATGTGAGACTGGCAATAAACTACAGGTTTGTTGAATAACTTCACTAGTTAGATTTAAAGAAATTGTGAGAATTAGAGAAGTGTTGCTTTTACGCAATGTTATGCAATGCAGTGCTCTGGCTTCATGTACAGTATTAGCCAATTTTTTCCCTGTCATTATAGTGTAAATCAATATCCTTTCAGAAGGAAAAAATGGAATCATTAGGTCAGGCATATTCTTGAGAAAATAAGAGGATTGTTTCAAGCTGACAGTGGTGGCCAAAACTGTCTTGTCATCTTGGCTTGCCCAGAGGTTGATCCAGCCTCCTCTGGCGTGGGCTTCACAATAGTTGTACATGTCTGTCATCTCCAGCCTGGCTTGCTGTAATGCAGGGGTCGGCAACCTTTCAGAAGTGGTGTGCCGAGTCTTCATTTATTCACTCTAATTTAAGGTTTTGCATGCCAGTAATACATTTTAACCTTTTTAGAAGATGTCTTTCTATAAGTCTATAATATATAACTAAACTATTGTTGTATGTAAAGAAAATAAGGTTTTTGAAATGTTTAAGAAGTTTCATTTAAAATTAAATTAAAATACAGAGCCCCCTGGACTGGTGGCCAGGACCGGACAGTGTGAGTGCCACTGAAAATCAGCTCCATAGGTTGCCTACCCCTGCTGTAATGTGTTCTACTTGGGCTTATCCTTAAAGTCCTCTCAGAAGTTCCAGTTAATGCAGACTGTCATTAGTCTCCTTTTAGTGTGGGGCAGGACCACAAGAGCCTGCTACATCTGGACTCCAATCTTTCCCTTGGCTTTCTATTCAGTTTTAGATGCAAAATTGAAACAGCAAGTTTTTGCCTCTGGCAATTGACTTGAGACTTGAATTGTTTTAAAATGTAATTTTAAAATGTATCGTCTAAGGGACAACCTATCTAAATTCTCAAGCACTGAGGGACAATTTACACTCATTCCTATATTTGCTTTCTACAACCAACTCTCTGTATAATTTTTCATGAGTGATGTACCTGAATATTTGGATGCTAATATCTAAACAATATCGTTAAATATATTAATCTTATTTGGGTTATTGCTGATTATGTACTATATGTATTGTATTATTTTTAAACCACCTTTGTACTTTTGGATAATTTAAGCACTATACCCAGATTTACAGACACTCTTTTCTTAACCTATGTATTAGATCATTTTAACATTAGCTTTAATAAAATTTTTATCCTCACTTTTCAATTCTTGCCTAATGCCATCTAACCTTTACATGTGAGGCAGATACACTCCAATTTGACTGAGATGTGCTTAGGTCAAGATAAGAGTGTGGGTAGGAAAGGTGGCTTTGTGGCCCTGGATTTTGGGGATGGTCTAATTTACTTGCTTACCCATGTCTCACAAAGGGCTTTTCTGACAGCCAGAGTTTGCCAGGAATAGGAATACCACATCCCTCTATGATTCCCCAGTTTAATTGAGTAAAATCAGCCTGGACTGTTATCTTCTGCTCCACCCTCATCTTTGTGCTGGTCTTTTTCTCCATATAATTAGATTGTCAACGCTTTGGGGCAGAAATGGTCGTTTCATTATATACGTACATGGGGCTTTTAGCCAGAGTTTTGCAAAAGTTAGGTCTATCTTGCTGGAGATTGCATGGGATCTTACACATAAAATAATCATAATTAAAGATGGAGCATTAGTTTTTAATAGAGTGTAATCCTTTAATATAGGATAACTTGCGCAGCTTCCATTTTAGTTGATAATCTGACAGTAATTACATTCAAGTTCACCAAATTGTGAACCTCCTAAATTGGACAAGAGCATAGAAGAAAAATCTTTAACAAGAACGGAGAAAGTTTAACTAAGCTTTTTTAATGTGAAGACAGTTTAGTCATTTTACAACTGGCATTCCCACATACTTCATGTGCAGCTAAAAGGGATTAAAAAAACGGTGAAATTCTTTCCTGCCTAGAAAATATTAAGCAAATTCCAATCTTGTTTTAAAAACTAAGGCCAAAATTTCTACCCCCGAGTGCCTACTTAGGCTCCTGAATCCATATGTAGACCCATAATAAGTGCTCTAATCTTCAGCAGCACTGAGCAGCCAGAATTCTGAAGTCAATGGAGCTGGAGGTGCTCTGCACTTCTTAAAATGAGGCCACTTTTAATTAAATAGCTATATTTGCATTTAGGAGCCTAACTGGGCATCCCAGGATGTGAAAATGTTGTTGTCCCAAATGCTTATTGATTAGTATAAATGAGGCAACAAATTGGCATAATTAAGAAATGATTTTTGGATAGTAATTTTAATTCACAATGCAAGCTGCTCAAATGATCACGATAAGTGTTCACTGAAACTTATTTCCGCTGAAATGTCTTTCTGCAGGCTTCATGAATTTGATGAACAAGTTGCAGCAGTTCGGGAAGGGATGGCCCGGGTTGTTCCTGTTCCTCTTCTTTCACTCTTTACGGGATATGAACTGGAAACAATGGTATAGGTTTTCTCAGCTACTTCTGCTGGATTGATGTAAAATTAGGCCATTTACTTGAGTCTTATTGATCCAACTGTCATGTTTTAGCTCTAGTAAAAACATGCAGTCTAATTATAGTAGATTGCATGTAATTTGTAGGTGAAGGAGAGGAGTAGAAAATATTTATATAGTTGTCCTATCATACTTTCACAAGGATTACTTTTTATGCAGTTGGGCAGTGTGATGTAATAGATTAAGCGTGGAGCTAAGAACCAGGACCTGCTGAGATCTGACATTTGACTTGGAAAGAGATCATTGAAAGAGCTGTTGAGGACTAATTCAATTTTGTATAGCACTTCAAAGTTGTAAAGTGTTAAGTTTAGTGCTGCAGTAGCATAAAAGGAGGCTAGTCATTGTCCCTGATGCTAAGCCTCCCTGTTTGAAGGAGTTAATGGACCATAACTAGTAGATGTTTGGAATGTTCATTTTGTCATTGAAAAAGCTGATTAAACATTTTGATGGAAAGAAGGGAACAAATTGCTTTTAACTGGTTTCTGATCAGTTCTTTTTCTTGTTTTCATGTTTTATTTTCAGGTATGTGGAAGCCCAGATATCCCACTTCACCTTTTGAAGTCTGTAGCAACATATAAGGGAATTGAACCTACCGCCTCCTTGATACAGTGGTTCTGGGAGGTGATGGAATCCTTCTCCAATACAGAACGATCTCTCTTCTTACGTTTTGTATGGGGCAGGACAAGGCTACCTAGAACTATTGCAGACTTCAGAGGCAGGGACTTTGTTATTCAGGTAAGGTCAAGAGACCTGCAGGTTGGTAATGAAGGAGTGGTGGCAGACAGGAGAATGTGCTAACTTCACTAAGCTAGTTTAATATCAAGTTCACTTTAGACTTTATAGAGCAGTAGAGGATGCAAAATGCATAACTAAGCAACACACTTTCATTTAAATATTGTCCTTGGTCCAACTCTGGCTATTTCCTGTGCTGGGCTCCCTGCCTATTTTGCTTCTTTTGGTGAGTTTCCCTCAGTAGTAGTCACCCCTGATGTTGCTAGTATTCACGTAAGAGACCCGTTATCTTATTAGATGTTTCAACTTAATACACTGAAGCTATGTTTTTAGCACTAGAGCATTTTTTATATTTTACCAGTTACATAGCGAATAGTTGGATTTTATCTAGCTTGTTCCTTTAGCATTTCTAAGAGCCTCATACTATATAGAACGTTTTTGATTTAGTATGAAGAAGATGTACTTGACTTAGCAGCTATTATTTTTAAGTGTCTTCTTAACATCAGGGTAAATATGTGATTGATTGATTTTTAATCCTAGTCTTATTTTAGCGTGTAATCTCTGTGTTGTTGAACAGTAAAACTAATGGCTTGTGCCTGTTGTCTGACAGGTTTTGGATAAATACAGTCCTCCAGACCACTTCCTTCCTGAGTCCTATACATGCTTCTTTCTGCTGAAACTGCCCAGGTATTCATGTAAGCAGGTACTGGAGGAAAAACTGAAATATGCCATTCATTTCTGCAAGTCCATAGACACTGATGATTATGCCCGGATAGCACTGACAGGAGAGCCAGCTGCTGATGACAGTAGCGATGATTCTGACAATGAAGATGCAGATTCTTTTGCTTCAGACTCTACACAGGATTATTTAACAGGACATTGAAGCAAATAACATAAGAGACACATATGTCACAAGCACTGAGGCATGAAACGCCGCTAGTGGCATTTGAGCAAAGGAGTACAGAATATGTATAACCAGAGGAATACTAATCTTCTGAACGTGGGGAAAGCTTGTTTGTTACTCACAGTAGGAATAATGGAGTATAACTTAAGACATCTGCTTAGAATAAATGGCACGGTATATGGGCATTTAACATTTATTTTAAGAGTTGAGAGTGTCCCCCATAAGACTGCACTACATTTAGAAGCTTTGTGTTTACTAAAGTGTTGTAAATGTTTATATACATATGGTAGTGCAGCATCCAGAAAAAGCAGTGAAACCTTTAAATTGTGGGTGCAATAGATTTTTTTCATAATAAGTGTTGTGTTCTGTGTAACTTCTTGATTGTATATTGGAAATACTGTGCAGCAGCTGAATAGTATTATAAATATTTCAATTAACTTTACTAGAAGTTTGTTTATTAAAAAACTTTTTGAACATTAAATTATCAGTATTCCTTGAAATACATCTCTAGGTAATTAAACGAAAAAGGCCATTAGGTTCACCTCCTCTCCCTGTTTGTATATTTTAGCTTATGCATTATGTATCTCAAATCGATACCTTTCTGTGAACAGCATCATATTTCTTATCATGGGAAGTGTATTGTATATAATTAATTTGTGCCATGTATATGCAAAAATTATAATTTCCCTCCAAATAAAACTTCTGTCACAAAGACGTTAGTATGACTTTTTATGGTAATATGTAGCGGGTACATAGAAGAGAACTGTAAAATGGTTCAAATCTTTAAGGCTGTATCTCTACCAAGTTCTTTTTCTGCAGCCCAGTATCTCCTACAGTTCTGCTCCACATGGGCTCCTCTCCTCCTCTATGCAGCTTCCAGAGATGAGCCAAAGCTGCATTGCCTTGGCTACGCCCTGTTCTCCCACTTGTTGACAGATCTTCTGTCTCTGCAGCAGCAGACAGTGGTGGTTCGCTTAGCTCCCATCCCTTTTCTTTTGACTTCATTGCTTTGGGCATTTTTCAGGCAGTTTGAACGTTTTGCTTCATGCTTCCTTGCCACATCCTAGTCCACATCCCCATTGCAGGCAGAGCAACTGCACAAGCATCAGGCAAAGTCCAGAAAGCTGCTTTGCATACAGAGCACCTTCTCAGGCTCAGTAGAAGGCAAATGGTGCCCTGCCTGCTCCTAGTGAGCCAGCTACTCCTAACTCTGCTAGGGCACAGAGCTCTGAGTCACAGGCATGTTGAGTCCCCTGCCTATCCAAGTAGGCATAACTCCACCACAGAGAAACCAACCAAGAGACAGATCAGAACAGATGGAGACTCTAAGGACAAGGAGGACTTTATCCAGCCTGCCCAGGGGGCTAAGTCCTGGGGTAAAACAGGACCACAAAGATATCCGTACTGGGATACTGGTCCCCACCACAAGGCCTTCCCTGGGGAGAGATGCTGGGCTGGGGAGAGATGCTAAATAGCCCCCCTGCCTTCCCAGTCTGGATTAGATCCCATCCCCAGGAAAGTGGGACTTGGATGAGAGAGAGACCCGGGGAGGGAGGGAGGGAGAGCTCTCTAGCGGGATTTGGCTCTGTGTAAAGCAAGTCCCAAGAGACCACATTCTGGCCATGCTCAGGCAGCCACACCTGCGAAGTGCGCCAAAAAGTCAGAAAAGCCCAGAAAGTACAAAAATATCCAGAAGGCACTTGTCCTTTGAGTCAGCTGCTGCCGCCCCTACAAAGAAAGGAGAGCTCTTGGGCTTGGAATCTGAGCAAGACTCAGGTAAAATGGAGCAAAAATTTCCCCCACCCTTCCCTGGAGAAGTTTTGAGACCATGTGCAAAAAGTTTGAGGCCATTCGGCCCTAAGAGTCTTTACAATGATGCTTGTGGTGATCATAGCTAGGCTCAAGTCATTCACCTATACCCCCTTCTGGATGATATTCTAATCAGAGTGCTGACCTAGCCTGTGTTCTAACACACCACAATGAGAACTCCAGACCTCCTGGAAGCCCATGATAGTATGATAAACACCAAGAAAAGTTCCTTGATCCTATCAACAGGGATAACCCACTTGGGAGTGGACATAAGTATGTCAGTGGCAAAGATCTAACCATTACTCGACCCGTTCCAGAAGAACCAGGATCTCATTGCCATCATGTGCAAGTGCGCCAAACCCACCCTAGCTTGGTGCCTTCAGCTACTGGGCCTTCTGGGGTCATACAACAGGGCACCAGTTCCCATGGACAGGTAGCCGCAAGGCCTGCTATGCGCATTCCCCCGCTTCCGTCAAAAGCAATGTAAAAGATAAGGTGGGAACAAGCAAAGTTGATCATAAGTCTGTATAGGCCAAGGAGGCCATGGTTCTACCATCTGGTAGAGCTGAAACTGAATTCACCATTACAGCTGCCACCCAGCAGCTTTCCAAAGCACTTTTCTCCATCCAGATCATCTTCGATTGAGAAGCCTGGTTATTGAAAGCCTGTCTTCCTAAGTGGTCAGGATTTTGCTAGTGTGGAGGTGAGTCTCCAGGATAAAAGCTTGTTCCATCTGGACCAAGTTTAGCCTTTGCTGCCAGGAAACCAATGCTAGTCCAAGAGATTCTGGAACTGGATCTACCTTTGACTTTTTCTAAGAAGGTATGGATTAAGGTTTTCAGCCCCACACCATAGCACACCAGGTATCAGCCATTAGAAGAGTTCGATCTTGAAGATCTTTGGGCTTTTTGGAACAGAATCCCCAGGTAGCCAGATTTCTCAGAGCAGTCAGGCTGGCCAGACCAGTGGTCAGACCAGTCTTCCCTAGTTGGGACATACTGCGGGTGTTGAAGGCCCTAAACACTCACCCTTTTGAGCCTCTCTATATCAGCCTTGTATATCTCCATCAAAACCTGTTTTCTGGTTGCCATCATGTCTGCTAGTCGAGTTTCAGAGCTATCTATATAGGAACCCTACTATATGTTCCATGAGGACAAGGTGGTACTGAGAACTCCAGAGTCTCTTCTTCCCCGGGTTCTCTTTCCCATCTCTTGGAAGAAATTATCCTTCCTTCTCCCTAAAGCCACAGCACCTGACTTAGAAGCTGTGGCACACTTTAGATGTCAGAAGATCACTGAAAAATCTACCTCACCCTCACAGAATCCATGCGGAGGTCAAGCGCTCTGGGTGTCTCCTTTCACTCAAAATGTTAAAGGCTCAGAGTCTCGAGACTAGATGGGTCAGACTATGCGTTGTTGATGCTTACAAAGTGTCAGGCACTCCTCTTCCAGAAGAAATCAGGGCACAGTTCATGAGATCCATGGCCACCCCAGGGGCCAAACGAGCATGTGCCTCTATTGTAGAGCTATGCGGAGCACCCACATTGTCATGGGTTAAAACTTTTATCAAACGCTACAAAATGGATTGTACAAATTTCTTTCTTCCTCAGAAGCCGCTTCTAGCAGGAACATGCTCCAGGTGGTGGTCCTGTAATGGTCTTGCCTTTTGGACAATCCTCAATGCGGTGGGGAGTCTGTCTCTCTCTTTTTCAGTTTGCCTTTTCTTGTTCCTTATTAGTCCTGTTCATTGCTTGCTACTTCCTCAGTAGCCGAATTGTAGGAGACTACTGGGCTACAGAATGGAAAATATCTTACTTGATGATTTCCGTTCCGCTAACAGCATCTCCCACAATTTTACTCACCCAAGATGGCTTTCTGTCAAGAGTCAATATTTTATTTGGTCTATTTACCCTGCAGGGAGTTGACCTGGTGTACGTGGTTAATGAGTTGGACATTAATGTTAGTTATACGTTGTCTGAGTTTTTCACCTAGCTTTGGAATGACTTGTTGGCAAGTGGGAGAAGAAGGCATGGTCTACACAAGCCGCACTGCAGCTTTGAACCGCCTCCAGAAGCTGCAGATAGGAAGAGTGCAGCCCACACATAGCAGAATTGTGGGAGATGCTAGCAGAAAAGAAATGACCAGGTAAGAAATTTTGTGTTCTGAAACTTACCACCAGGGCCACCCAGAGGATTCAGGGGGCCTGGGGCAAAGCGGGGGAGCTGCGGTGCTTGTACTCACCCGGCGGCGGTTCGGGTTTTTGGCGGCGGGGGGGCCCTTCAGTCGCTCTGCGTCTTCGGCCGCCAAAGACCCGGACCGCCGCCGGGCCAGGGCTCACGGGGCCCCTGCGGGGCTGCCGAAGACCCGGACCACTGCCGGGCCAGGGGCAAATTGCCCCACTTGCCTCCCCCGCCCCCCCCCCGACCCCCCGGGCGGCCCTGCTTACCATCATTGTAAATGCTGGTGCTGCTCCACCTGTGGTAGCAATGGTGGGTATGTTAGTGTAGGCGGGGCTTTACACTCCCACCAGGGTGTTAAGCACTGTCATATAAATTGTTTCAGAGCAAGTCTACACACCATGGTGGTAAAATACCAGTGATAACCAACACCTTGTTTATGCAGGTACTCCCACCATTGTCACTGCTGTTAGAGGTGAATCCATGTTAGCAATGGAGGGAAAACTCTAGTATAGACAAGGCTTAAAGCACCAGCCAGTCCCAAGTCCCTTAAGGCAAGTAGAAGAATAAGATGAGGACACTCAGGTCTTGTCTATATGTACAGCAGTGCATATAAAGCGCTTTAGTGAAGATGCTACTAAGCCAATGGGAGAGCTTCTCCCATTGGTGTAGTTAATCCACCTCTACAAGAGGCAGTAGATCTGTCCAGAGGTTAGCGCTGTTTACACTGGGGGATAGGTTGTTATAACTATATCACTCAGGAGTGTGGATTTTTCACACCCCTGAGTGATATAGTTATACCAATGTAAGTTTGCAGTGTAGTCCTGTCTTGCATAGCACCTTATGCCTGAGGAATTTAGAGAACTTCACGCAAACATTAAGCCCCTGAAGTGTGTTGTGCCCGGGGAGATCTCTGTACACCACTGAAATCAATATGGCTCCATGCAGGTACAGCCATTTTCCAGCAAACAGTGAATTGCAGGATGTGGTCTTATGTCTCTTAAGTAGGAAAGTAGATCAGCTATAGCTATGGTAAAATAGCAACAATATTTTCTAAAACAACCAGTTAAGGGTAAACTTAGATCAAGATAAAATCACCAATATTTTATTACCAGGAATATATCTTGAATATAACTGAGTGAAAAATAACTGAGTTTTTGGTTTGCTGGAAGTTTTGGGGAAAAAAATGGTTTGGGTCAAAACGAAAGTGAGAAATTCCAAAATTTTCAATGAATTGGTGAAGTCCATTTCAGGTCAAATGAAATGTATGTTTGACCTAAACATTTTATTTCCAGGTACTTTTAAAGGGCTAGATGCAGGAGAAGGGAGGTGGTGATGGTACCCTCTTCTAGCTTTTAGCCTAGTGTTTAGAGCAGTCACCCAGGATATGGGAGACCCAGGTTCAGTTCCCTCCTCTGCCTGCTGTGGAGCAGGGAATTGATCCTGGGTCTCCCACCTCTGAGGATGAGTGCCCTAACCATCAGGTCATTCTCTTTCTTTTTGGCCTGATGATTATTCATGTATCCTGGTGAGTGCCCTAAACAGTGAACTTAAAGTTATAAGGATGGGGAGCACCCTTGGTTTTGTGAATGGCACCCAGTTCCTTTTTGAAGCTTGAACATGTTTTTGGTCAAAAACTGTCTGGCTAATTCTTGTTAAATTTGCATATAGATTCAGGTCAACCAAAATTGCTTTTTTTTTTTTTTGAGGGGTGGTGGTGAATAAACTATTTGTCCAAAAATCTTGCCTGATATTATAGATATTATTGTTTACCTTATTACTAGAATCCAAAATACGCTTTTTTTACCTTTACGTTAACATTTCTAGAAACATTGCTCTTTGTTGATACCCTTATTTGGCTCTTCTTTCAACTCCCAAGAGTCGTTCTTATGGCCATCAAATCACTTTTCCTGAAACTGACACTTTCAGTTATTTCTAGAGCTGGTTGAAAAATTTTTCACTTCCTGTTGAAATTTCAAAAGGTTTTGAAACTTTGACTAACTACAGTGATGTCTGACACCCTTCAGAATGGTATACAAGATATCCGCTTATTATAATTAAGAAGTCAAATTTCACTCAGTTCTTTCATAAACTAGCATCTTGCTTGTAAATACAAAAAAACCCTAATTATGAATCCCAGATATTATAGTATCAGGAGGTAGCCGTGTTAGTCTGTATCTACAAAAACAACAAGGAGTCTGGTGGCACCTTAAAGACTAACAGATTTATTTGGGCATAA
>NW_020664374.1:2390963-2404003 GCF_002925995.2 Terrapene triunguis | reverse complement strand
ACATCTGAAGAAGTGGGTCATAGCCCACAAAAGCTTATGCTCTAATAAATTAGTTAGTCTTTAAGATGCCACAAGACTCCTCGTTGTTTGCTGAAACAGACTAACATGGCTACCCCTCTGAAACTCGTCACTTGGGTGCAGATAGTCTTCCAGTGCCTTCCCACAATTCTGCTCCAGGATGTCCAGAGGAACACACAAGTTCTCCCACAATTCACTGGGAAAGCATCAGAGAGCCTCTTATCTTACTGAAGTGCAAAGAACCATGGGATCTGATCCCAGAAGTGCTAGTGTCTTGTATGAGTGAGTGCAGCACCAATATAGACCCAGTAAATCAAGTATGGCTTTGCAGATTGACTTCTCACACCTCATCTAGGCCAATCCAGGCGCTTAGACGTAGGCGCTGATCACTTGGGCTAACTCTGAAGTGAACACGTGCATGTCAGAGCAGAATTTGGTAGGGGAACAGCAAAGTAATCATTTAGCTGATGACCCAGTTGAGCAGATCAAATATACATTAATGAATCAGGCAATTAATTAGGAGCAGATCAGTTAGTTAAGATGATTGAGGTGATGATTGTTCTGCTATTAAGTGGTTATTGCTAAGAAGACAATATGGCATTTTCATAAGGTTGCTGCAAGTCCCCAGGTGAAGTTGTACCAAGTAGAGGATAGTGACTCAGCGAGCAGAGGAGTGAAAGTTTGTGTTTGGGATCAATCCCTTCCTGCTGGTCCCCATGCCTGCCCTCCTTGAGAGCCTGGGCAGGGAAGATGTCAGGGCACTAAAGCCCACTGGTGCTTCTGTAAGTGAGGGATAGAGGGACTATACACCTCCCCTTACAGCTGGTCCCCATTGCTTGATCTACTTAGGGATTTATTTGATGCTTTAGATAGTTATAAGAAATAAAACTAGACTTGGCAGTGGAAATTCTCGTTTTGTAGGTGCAGTTGCCATGACAACTTTCTCAGCCTCTGTCTAGTGGGTTAGAAATATGGCTGATTTTTTTTTCCTCGATCCAAGAAAACTTATGTTACAGCCCAGAAGATGCACTTCCCAAAGTCACCTATATAAAAAGTACAGGGCAGATACAGTATGTGATGTGCGACATTGTGGCATGTGTGGCGTACTGTCATACATGGTGATAGCTAGCCCCCTACCCTAGTAATCCAAGTGGTGCAATCATTTTACATACTTTCTCTTGGGTCCTCAGAAGTATTTTTTCTTTTAGTTTTTACAATGGTCATTCTTTCTTCCCACACTACAGACATAACACTTATTCTTGAAATATCAAGATTTTAAGATAAATACCTTCCAACAGCTTTTACTCTAGTTATTATGTAGAGCAGTCCACTGAAATGGGTTAATGATGTATGTAATGAATAAGCTCTTGAGATCAAAGAATCTTATGTTAGAAACTTTTATCTTGAAAAGGCCACTTGTTTTGCAAGTAATTGACTGTGAAACTGACACATGGTTATGTGTAAACGACAGCATAAAAAGTCTATTCCTTTTGTCATCTGGTTTTTAGATGGCTTAACCATTAAGAAGAAAAATAAGTTGCTCCTTTAGCTAAACACAAACCTATTGTTTGCAATGTTAAGACCTCACCATTTTTCATTTTTGTTCTTAGATGATGTGTGATCCCTCAGCTTTAAAATATGCCACCCAAGTTTCTAATTTCCTTGAGGTATTTGAAGGGTGCTCAATAAGAAGTACTTCCTAAAAAGCTGTCACTTCTAAGGGTCCAAGAAAGGAAACTGAAACGTATCAGATGTAATTAATATATTTAGTCTATTCATTCTGTTCTGTGAGCATTATCAACAGGCTTTAATTCTGTATCTGACACACATTTACGGAGGGATGTCCTGCAGGTGGTAAGAAATGAAACTACTATGATATATTTCATAAGAAGGGCAAGCGTACCTCCAGTATGAGTTTCTAAAGCAGTATACTCACTGGGCTTTGCTTTCCAAGTCTGAGTTCAAAGTTTTAAAATTGGTTGTGTGCTGCAGAACCTTGTTAGATGTTAACTCTTTTGGTACTTAATTCCAAGAAGTAGTCCATTTTGGGTCCCCCATCCATTTAGTTGAAATGTCTATATGCATGCATGACTGACAAAAGAAAATCAATTGGAGAAATTCAAGCTGGCCTTCTGTTTAAGGCAGAGTTCTGGGATTCAGGAGATACAGGTTCCGTTCACACAGACTTCTTATCTGTGCAAATCAGTCTCCCTGTGTTTGTTTCCTCAGGTTACATCAAGACTCAACAAGGTCAGAAATGCACTCGGTCAGTGCAGAAAATCCAATTGAGTAAAAGGCTCTGAAAATCAAAGTTTCATGTCTTCCACAGAAATGCTCATCTCTAATAGAATAGGATACTGTTTTGATGAATGTGATCCTCTTATGAGATCTCTGCAAATTTCTTGTAGGGGGCCAATGACTAACAGAATTCTTTACTCCCTTCTGCCAGCACGCTGTTCAATGGGAATTGGCTGGTCCTCTGAATATGCTGCTGCTCTAAGTGAAGAACTAATGTAATTTGTGAGAAAAGATGCTCATGATGACAGAAAACTCAAACATCAACCATTAAAATAGGCTGAAGATGGCACGCACTAAGCAGGAGAAGGTACAAACAAAAGCCAGGGAGTAGTCAAAAAGTTTCTTGCCTTGGTTGATTGCCATGTTATGCTACAAAAACATGGGAATAAGGTGGTCAGCATAAAAAAAAATACATGCAAGGAATGAAATTGCAAATGCAAACGTATATGTTTATAACCAGATTAACTTCAATCCAGGTTTCGTTTTCTAAAATTGTGAGTTAGAGAATGCAGAGGAGATTAGTAGGAAATACTTTGAGCCAGTATTAGTTTACACTAGGTAGCTACACAGAATGGTCATGTGCTTAGTGTGTGTTTAATGACATATTTTATACAGTGCTTTGAAAAAAAGAATGGATGGAAGCTTGGCTAGAATTTGCATATGGGCTGTTAAGTTTAAAAGATACTGGTATGACATGCATCTCTGTATGGGGGAAGGGGGGGAATGAAGTGCTCCTCTCATTTCTTACAGAAGGTCTGAAAACTGCTGTTAATGCTTTTGTGAAAACCATGTAATAGGAACTGCTTCTGCAGATGCCAGCTCTGGGCTACATGTGAGGTGCCTTGCAATACCAGAGCTGTTCTAAAACAGTTTCACTGTTGGGGGCCCAGTGCGCATCACCATGTTGATGTAATATTCTTTCTGCTAGTATAAAAGACTGGGCTCCAGAACAGTCCTCTGTTCCTATTTGCATTGGCACAAGTGGTCTCTGAATAATTTTCCTCATGTTTGAGTAGTTTATTTTAGTTCAAATTTAATTTCAAGCTTCTGTGGCGGGGCGGGGGGGGAGGGGGGAGAGTTTCTAGCCTCATGGTTGTGGACATGACTTAGAAAAAGTCACCAGAGAGTAACTGATGGAGTGGCATGTGTCTTAGTCTACAGACAGCCTGGAAGAGAAGGATCCTACCAGTCACCTCCCTCTCATGGCTCTGCTGGGCCTGTGCTGGCAGGAGTTGATGCACAATCCTCTGCTCAGGTAGGAGGGGGGCTGAGTGTTCTCGCCTCTGGAACTGACCACAGCCAACCAGAAAAGAGGGGGCACTCACTGGGAAGTAGGAGTCCCGAACTTTCCACTAGATGGTGGTCATCCCCCCCATTAACCTATCAGATGACTTGTGTGCAGGGGTGCCCTTGTGGTGACCACCACAAGCAGGGGAAGGATCACATTGGGGCACTGAGGTGGGGTATGCCTAGAGCCTGGATTATGTTCATCTGGCCTGATTGTGAGAGGCATCTGGACAAACAGGAAGAAACAGAAGGATAGTTGGAGATGAAGGAAGCATCTAAGAGTGTTTAGCATTTTGTTTGTATGTTTATTTAGACTAGCTTAAGGACTACATTTTCTCACGTGGCTGGACAGTGTCTATCACGTTTGGGCTCCTCACTGACTCCTGCAGGCTCTGGCTTGAAGATCCAGTTTAGCATTTAAGACTTGAAGAGTGTGGATGGTGAAGTAATAACCACCTGCTGGTTACTTTTTGCACAAACTTTTTTTCAGAAGACTGGTACCAGATGAAAAATGTTTTCCTTACATCTTAAACTGGCTTAAAATCATGTGCATGCTTCATAAACTGAACATGTCATTTTCATAACAATGATGTTTGAGCTGTAAAAGTTGTCAGTGGCTCTTTTCCATACTAATATGTCAAGCAGGCATGATTTCCCAAGGACAAGCTCCACAGAGGTCCCGGGTTTTGCACAACAAAACTTTATGAATGGTTGTGAATCAAAACAATGTTCCTCTGTCCAGGAAATAGACTTTGATTTACTTTGTATGCTAAAAATTACTAAAACTAGTTCTTAGTATTCTGTCCCAAGAGATCTAATTTTGTCCATGCTTTAGAACTGAGTTTGTGTGGAAGAGAATGTTTTCTGTTTAAACACAGGTGTTCCCTCATCTCTAATTTCTATCTTTGCTACACCATCTCCTTGTTGATGATGATGCAAGATTCAATTTCTTTAGAATATAAAATTCCACTTATAAGTAGTTAAAAAGCAGTGGTCTCCAAACTGTGGAGGAACATGCCAGAGGGAGCACCACACTCCCAGCCCCGCTCCACCCCCAATCCTGCGCCATCTCCAGGCCAGATCCACCTCCCAGCTCCATCTTCAGCCCAAGCTCCGCTGCTGAGGAAGCTTTAGCTGTGCAGTAATGGAGGGGAGCGCAGACAGATTCCGCTAAGGGGGGGGGGCTTGACTGGAAAAGATTGTGCACCCCTGTTATAAAAGGTTAACATATGATGAATAGATGTTTTATTAAGTGGTGGTTCAACTGTCTGAGTCCACCGGGTTGCTTATAACCATCTGTCAGCTACGATTGTTGCACTTGTAACCATGTATAACATACTACTCATTTCTGTAATATGCTTATAACATCTATTAACCATTTATAAACAGTTTATAAACAGAACCTTAAGTTGAAGCGTGATGCAATATTCTACTCTTTTGTCCAATATAGTAGTAAATGACCTACCTAAGCAGTGGGCCTAATACAGTGCAGATGGCATAGTGATCTTTGTGTTCTAATCTCAATACTCACTTTTTACCATCAACAGACTTTCCAGTCTTCTTCTTCTTATGAAAGTAGATGGTCATATCCACTATTCTGGGTGTGGTCAATCCTGAAGCACTTTTCTGACTGCATCTCCGCATTCTATTATATTAATATAATATACAGTGTTATGTTTTTAAGGTTGCTTTTTTGGATGGCCTCTCTCTTTTTATAAGGGACTCTGAATTCTTGTGCTCTTTGTCAGCTCTCACTTGAAGGATTAATAGAAAAGCCAACAGGAAGCCTGCAGAGACGAGCAGATGTTTCATGAATAGACCACTGGTTTTTTTGTTCCCTTTATATGAAATAATCCATTTAGCATCTCCTGGTTGTGTAATCTCCTCAGCATCTATGCCATATGCTGAATCCAGGAAGCTAGACAGAAATTCATAAAAGGTTTTCAAAGTATTATGTGAAGACTAATGTAGTTGAATTCAGCATTACTGGGAATGGGCCATTTAGCAGGCTTGCTCACATTAACGTGATGAGATCATTTCCCACAGTATTGTCTATTTTAAGCAACAGAATTACCTTTTACTCAAAGAACTAAAGTCTAGAAATTATGAAGCCACAAGCCAGTTGCTACGTTGACTTCTGAAAAATGCTTTTTTCCTGCCCACGTCACCTGTAGAAATTGTGGCCTTGCTTTGACTAGAATTTAAGATGTGTTAGCTATCCTGCCCTATCTAATGCATTCTAAAAGTCGAGGATAGACAATGTGTCTTTACCATTTTTGTAAATGTTGGATTAAAGGCTATGGAGGAGGATAGGTTAGGGGCAGTGTACCTTGTCTACAGTGGACTTTTAAAACATGTCAGTTATCATGCATTTTCTAATGTGCTAACATTAGACCTTTAAACCCTCATGTAGACAAGTCCTATATGGAATACATAAGGCTAGTTGTTTGTAATGGCAAAAAATGAGGACAGCCATATTTGGGGGGGTGGAGGGGGAGAGGACAAACCAATTCTGAACGCATGGTAAACTTTTATGGGAAATTATATCTGCAGTGTTGTCACAGTGTTGAGCTATACATAAAAGCTTTTGATATTACTTCAGAGAGCTGTAGGGTGACCAGACAGCAAATGTGAAAAATCAGGACGGGGCTAGGGGGTAATAGGAGCCTATATAAGAAAAAGACCCAAAAATCAGGGCTGTCCCTATAAAATCGGGACATCTGGTCACCCTAGAGAGCTGTCTCTTTCATCAACAGAAATTGGTCCAATAAAAGATGTTACCTCACGCATCTTGTCTCATGGGTAACTATGAGCACTCAAGTATCCTTTTGTTTTACAATAAATTGTTTTAAACTACTACGTCCATGGGGCGTTATTCTGGAATAGCTATAGCTATTAAATTCATACCTTCCCTTATTCCAGAATAATTTCCCCCTGTAGATAAGGTTTTCTTGAAAATCACATCAGCTGGTTGATGAACCATAGGGTCATGACTAGCATGTACGCTTTGACAGCTAAGTCATGCTGCTTTTGACTTCTATATGTACACGCACAAAAGGGAGCCAGTTTACATACTGTACATGCACTTGAGAATAAAAAAATAACCACCAAGCATAACTAAAGTGAAGTACTACAGTTCCACATAACTCACCAGCAGCAAATCAGACAATTTAAAACCTCAGAATCACCCTTCCAACAAGTCCCCAACCTTACTCTTTCCTGGTGTAGACAAGCCCTCGGTGAAGGGCTGATCAGACTGATAGAGTTTTTCATATTAAGTTATGGTCTAAAAGTTGCAGAAGTAATAGCTGTGACAAACATATTCTTGGTCAAAAACTGTGTAATAAAATTTAATGGAAGTCCCTTATTATTCAAGCATTGATGTAAAATGAATAAAGAGCCAACAAAGACAGTAGAACAACCAGCACTTTATTAGCCTTTTCCTGAGAGAGGAAGATCACAAGATTGACATTTTTTAATTGAGTTCCTCTTGTTCTTCTTCGAGTGATTGTTCACGTCCATTACACATTAGGTGTGCGCGTGTTGCGTGCACGGACGTCGGAAACTTTTTCCCTCAGCGGCTCCCGTCGGGCCGGCAGGGTCCCCCCTCCCGCCAGAGTGGCGCCCCGCTCTAGCGTATATATATCCCTGCGGGCCCGACCCTCCCTCAGTTCCTTCTTACCGTCGGTGACGGCGTTGGAACAACTCTGTCTCTCGCTTGAGAGTGTCCCTTAGCATTAACTGCTAAGAAGAACACTAACTATTATCAGTTCTTTAGCACCTAGTGTTAATCTTAGCAGTTAACAGTTCTTTAGTAGTGGTTAAGAGCCTTTGTTTTAGGTGTTTGGTCAATCCCGACACCGGCAGCGGGGCATGCCGCACGCTCAAGGCTTCAAGGCTTGTGCCGCGTGCCGCAAGCCTATGCCGATAAGCGATCCCCACGACTCATGCCTCCGTTGCCTGGGGGAAGCACACCAAAAAGAGTGCTGCAAAATCTGTAAGGCCTTCAAGCCCAGGACTAAGAGATGGACTTTCGCCTTAAGCAGCTGCTCATGGAGGCTGCATTACAGCCCTACACTTCGACACATCAGGCCGCGACACCGTCAACTTTGGTGTGGAGTGCCCCGGCATCGGTTCGTGATCTGGCACCTGCGGGGCATCATAAGCCGACGGCACCGACACAGCAAGACCGCCCACGGCACCGGTCATCTTCGCCGGCAAAATCGAAGGGCCAACCCAAGGCCCGAGGACGCTCCCCGCATAAGAGGGCAGCGCCCGCGAAGACCTCGAATGCGCCTAAGGAAGTGGCGACCCCAGGACAGATCCCGGTGCCAGTGGCTCCGGCGCCGAGAGGCCCGTCGAGCCCCGGGATAGGCGCATCGAGTGGGGAGGAAGGGCTGGAGGAGCTTTTGGAACAACTCTCCACCCTGAACACGTTTGAGGCAGCAAAGGACCTCATCGAATTGTCCGCTGAGGGCCCCCTCCAAGCCAAAGATAATCTGCCAAGACTGCCATCCAGAGGCAAGCCGGCAATGGTGCGCCCATCATGGTCACCATCTTGGCGCCGTTCCCGGTCGAGCTCCGCCTCGGTGGACTCCCGGCTACCCTCGGCGCAGAGGGCCGCACAGCCGTCGGGCCCCAACAAGCGCCCGGCACCAACACAGCAGCCCTACTCGAGTAGGCACCGGGACGTGTCAGCCACGCGATCCCCAAGACCGACCACTCACAGTCGTTCCCGGTCCCGAGGTCACCGGTACCGGTCCAGGTCCAGGTCACGGAGGTACTACTCTCCGACTCCGGACCGGCACCGTCCCACGGCACCACCGTGGCCATCCAGGTCACCGTCCTTGGTTTCGGAGGCAGACTCGGGCCAGTCCAGCAGATTTGCCCACAGGGCACCGGCTGGTAGGGAACACGAAGCTGCTTGGCACCCACAGTGGGGCCAGCCAGGGCAATGGCCATTCTGGACCTCTTGGGCCTACCACCAGCAAGGCCCCCCGTCCAGGACCTCGAGATCTGGCCCCTCGAGACACCGGTCCCGCTCCCCGCAGGGGCGCCCCTCCTCGCGCAAGGAGGCCACGGTCTCCAGACCACCGGAGCGAGAGAGAGCCGACTCGGCACCGAGCCAGGCACCGTCTCAGGCCCACACTATAGGACCAGACCCCAGAGGAGCGCCCAGTAGGCGCGGAGTTGCAGGAAGAGGAGGACGCTCAGAAGGCCCTAACCTCTTCCTCCTCACCAGATGAAGCCGTGGCAGGCACGACAGTGTCTGGCCCTCCCCCGATTGACCATCGGGCGCACCAGGATCTGCTCCGCCGAGTAGCCTCAATCTGGGGTTGCAGGCGGAGGAGGCTAGAGCAGGAGGATCCCGTGGTTGACATCCTAAGCCTGGAAAGGCCCTCCAGGATTGCACTCCCGCTCATAAAAACAGTACAGTCGAACTACAAGACAGTGTGGCAAACACCGGCCTCCAGCGCACCAACTGCGAAAGGCGTAGAGAGGAAGTACTTCGCCCCCTCCAAGGGGTTCGACTTCCTTTTTTCTCACCCAGCGCCCTGTTCGCTGGTCGTCTCTGCGGTCAACGAACGAGAGCGGCATGGCCAGCAAGCCCCGGCCCCCAAGGCCAAGGAGGCAAAGCGCTTGGACTTATTTGGTAGGAAGGTCTACTCCTCCGGGGGCCTCCAGTTGAGGATCGCAAACCAACAAGCGATTCTGAACAGACACAACTTCAATTCCTGGGCATCAGTCTCCAAGTTTAAGGACTCCCTGCCCCAGGGTTCACAACCAGAGTTCACTGCCCTGGTGGACGAGGGGAAGGCAGTAGCCAAAACCTCTTTGCAGGCCTCCCTTGACTCCGCGGACGCAGCGGCCAGGACAATCGCGTCAGGAGTGGTGATGAGGCGCTCGGCATGGCTACAGGCTTCCAGCCTTCCCCCAGAGGTACAAAACACCTTGCAAGACCTCCCGTTCGAAGGGTCAGGCTTGTTCTCAAACCAGACGGATGCCAGATTGCATAGCCTCAAAGACTCTCGAGCAACCCTCAAGTCGTTGGGAATGCACACCCCAGTGACACAGAGGAAACCCTTTAAGCCCCACCCACCACAGAGGCAATACCACCCTCGTCCTAGACAGGAACCGTACCGCAGAAGGGGCAGGGATAACAGGCGTAGACGTAACAACACGCCTAACCAGGGCCAAAACCACGGCCATGGCAAGCCGCAGCCGGGAAATAAGCAAGGGTTTTGAAGCCGCAATCGAGGACAGCGTACCGACCCTTATACCGGATCCTCCTTTATGTTTAAGGGACTGCCTGTCCCATTTTTACCGTGCTTGGTCCCGTATAACATCAGACCGCTGGGTCCTTCGCACAGTGGAGGTGGGATACACCCTTCAGTTCTCCTCGCCCCCTCCCTCCCACCACCCATCCCCGTCCCTCTTCAGGGACCCCTCTCACGAGCAACTCCTTATGCAGGAGGTGCGGGCCCTCCTCAAAGTAGGAGCAGTGGAAGAGGTCCCTCCGGACCTAAGGGGGAAAGGGTTTTACTCCAGATATTTCCTCATTCCCAAAGCAAAAGGGGGCCTCCGTCCCATTTTGGATCTACGCAAACTAAACAAATTTTTGGTCAAGGCACGTTTTCGTATGGTCTCCCTTGGCGCTATTATCCCATCCCTGGATCCGGGGGATTGGTACACTGCCCTCGATATGAAAGATGCGTACTTTCACATCGCCATCCGCCCGGCCCACCGGCGGTTCCTGCGCTTCACCATCAACCAACACCATTTCCAATTTATGGTCTTGCCCTTCGGCCTAGCAACGGCCCCGCGAGTGTTCACGAAATGCATGTCCATGGTGGCAGCCTTTCTTCGAAAAAGAAAGATGCGGGTATACCCGTACTTGGACGACTGGCTCCTTGCGGACAGGTCAGAGGACAAGGTCCGCTCCCACGTGGCACTGGCATTACAGGTGTTCCGCAAGCTCGGTCTACTGGTCAATGTACCCAAGTCCTCACTGATCTCCACGCAGAGACTGGATTTCATAGGAGCAGTCCTGGACTCGGTGGCGGCATGGGCAAGCCTTCCAGTGTCACGGTTCCTGGCCATTCAAAGGGTCGTAAGCTCCAGCCAACAATTCCCCATGACCACGGCCAGATGCTGTATGCAACTCTTGGGGCACATGGCGGCTTGGACACATGTAGTCAGACATGCCCGCCTAAGACTCAGACCGTTACAGTTGTGGCTGGCCCAAACGTATCGCCCCAACAGAGACCCCTTAGACCTAGTAGTGACAATCCCAGCTCGGGTGTCAAACTCCCTCCGCTGGTGGCTCGATCAGCAGCAGGTTTGCGAAGGGGTCCCTTTCACCACCCCGCAACCCACTCTGATGTTAGTAACAGATGCGTCGGACCTGGGCTGGGGGCCGCACCTTGGGGACCTACGGACCCAGGGCTTATGGTCCAGGGAAGAAAAGTTGCTTCACATCAATCTGAAGGAGATAAGGGCAGTTCGCCTCGCCTGCCAGACCTTTCACGCTACCATAGAAGGCCACAGCATGTCAGTTCTGATGGACAACACTACCGCCATGTTCTACATAAACAAGCGGGGCGGGTCCCGATCCTCTCCCCTCTGTCACGAGGCGCTCCTCCTATGGGACTTCTGTATAGCCCATTCAGTCCACCTACTGGCAGCATATCTCCCAGGGGCCCAAAACGGGTTAGCAGACCGCCTCAGCCGGTCCTACCACATGCACGAATGGACTCTGAGAGACGACGTCCTGCATTCAATTTTCCAGAGGTGGGGGTTTCCCCAGGTGGATCTCTTCACCACCAAGGACAACAGCCAATGCCCTCAGTTTTGTTCATTCCAGAACCTCAGCCCGGGCTCATTGGCAGATGCCTTCGTGATTCCGTGGGGCGGGAGCCTGAGGTACGTCTTCCCACCGTTCCCGCTCATCCACAGGGTCCTGCTCAAGACCCGCAGGGACAAGGCGACAGTCATCCTCATCGCACCGTCGTAGCAACGCCAGCATTGGTTCACGACCCTGCTGGAACTGTCCGTGACCGCCCCGATCGCCCTCCCCCTCCATCGCGACCTCATCACGCAGGACCGGGGTCGCCTACTCCACCCGAACCTACCGTCGCTACATCTCACGGCGTGGTATCTCTCTGGCTAAACGATACGGAGCACAGGTGCTCCCACCAGGTCCAGCAAATTCTTCTTGGTAGTAGGAAGCCCTCCACAAGAGCGACCTACCTTGCCCAATGGAAGAGGTTCTCCCACTGGTGTGAGCCTCATCACATACAGCCTCTGCAGGCCTCCGTCCCATCAATACTGGACTACTTGCTGCACCTCAAGCATCAAGGGCTCGCCCCCGCCTCAAAGTGCATCTGGCTGCCATATCGGCATTCCACCCTGGAGAGTTGGGGGTTTCGGTGTTCTCCAACCCCACAGTAGTCCGATTCCTCAAGGGGCTGGAGAGGGTGTTTCCCTACTCACACCCGCTGGTCCCTGCATGGAATCTTAACCTGGTCCTAACTAAACTCATGGGGCCGCCCTTTGAACCCCTAGTCCCTTGCTCCCTCATGCACCTCTCATGGAAGGTAGCGTTTCTAGTGGCCATCACATCGGTTAGGAGGGTATCGGAATTGAGAGCCCTCACTTCGGAACCTCCTTATACAGTTTTTTATAAGGATAAGGTGCAACTGAGGCCGCACCCCAAATTCCTTCCTAAGGTGGTCACACAATTTCATATGGACAGGACATTTGTTTACCGGTGTTCTTCCCTAAGCCCCATACGGACCCAAGCCACCGCAGCCTGCATACCCTCGATGTCTGTAGAGCCTTGGCGTTCTATCTGGAACGGACCAGGCCATTCCCCAAGTCGACGCAACTATTCGTTGCCATTGCGGAGAGAATGAAAGGCCAGCCTATCTCAGCGCAACGCTTGTAAGCATGGATTGTGCTTTGCATACGCACATGCTATGAGCTCGCCAACGTACCAGCCCCGGAGATCAGGGCTCACTCGACTAGGGCCCAAGCATCCTCGGCGGCTTTCTTGGCGCAGGTTCCACTCCAGGAAATCTGTAAAGCGGCCACCTGGTCGTCGGTGCATACGTTCACAGCCCACTACGCGATCCATCATCAGACCAGAGAGGACGCGGTGGTTGGCAGGGCTGTGCTTCAATCAATTGTTCCTTGACTCCTACCCTCCTCCAATGGTAAGCTTGTGAGTCACCTAATGTGTAATGGACGTGAACAATCACTCGAAGAAGAAAAAACGGTTACTTACCTTCTGTAACTGTTGTTCTTCGAGATGTGTTGTTCACATCCATTACACTTCCCACCCTCCTTCCCCTCTGTCGGAGTTACCGGCAAGAAGGAACCGAGGGAGGGTCGGGCCCGCACGGATGGATATATATATATATATATATATATATATA
>NW_020664374.1:2362696-2390863 GCF_002925995.2 Terrapene triunguis | reverse complement strand
CGCGCACACCTAATGTGTAATGGACATGAACAACACATCTCGAAGAACAACAGTTACAGGAGGTAGGTAACCGTTTTTTTAATTGCAATACAGTACAGCACACATTGTATTGTACAGTTTTGGCAAATTGGAGTTGTGCTGTATTACTTACACAATAGGATGTTTATTTTAAACAGTAAGTGTCACACTGGCTGGTATGAGTCACAGCTAAGTGCGCCAATCTCGGGTCAGCCTGCCAGAAAACAGGGCGTGTTCCCCAAACTGGTGGTATAGTCTAACATAAGATTTCACCAAGCCAATAACAAATGTATTCTTTTGCTTCCAAAATGCTATACTAGTTGTTATGAAGCCACAGACATTCCCCTTCAAGCCCCTCATGCACCATCCAGACAAACCAGACTTCTGTGATAAATGATTATTAAAACCAGAACTCACATATTTGGTTCTACCGGTTCCAAAGATGCTCACCCCAGGTCAAAATATACTTCAGATCTTACCCAAGAACCATGCTAGTAGCCAATTCTTTAGTAACTAAAAACTAATGGTTTATTAATATATTTTTTTTAAAAAGAGAAGAGGGTTATTAAATTATTAAAGTGAATCATATCTGTTACAGTTGATTTCAGAGTTTGTAGATCAGGATAAGAGCAGTGATGTTAAATCTGCCAGTTTGTAATAAGTCTGGTTCTTCTTCGAGTGATTGCTCATGTGTATTCCACTATAGGTGTGCGTGCTCGCCACGTGCACCGGTACCGGAATTTTTTCCCTTAGCAGTATACGTAGTGGGGGAGCACTGCTGTGACCCGTGGAATGGCGCCTGTATATCTCGCCATAAAGGGGGCTGCGTGCTCCCCCCACCCTCAGTTCCTTCTTGCCGCCAGTGAAGGTAGTCGGAACTTGCTCCAGCTCAGCTTAGCTGCAGCGTTTCTAGCTTAGTGGTGTCCAGTTTCACTGAACTTCCTTTCGCAAGTGCCTGGCTTGGGGCATGCCCCGTGGCCCAGGCTTCAAGTCGTGCGACTCCTGTCACAACTCCATGCCCAGAAGCGATCGACACAATCAGTGTCTTCGCTGTCTGGGCGAGTCTCACGTTAGTGACAAGTGCAAGATCTGCCGCTCCTTCAAACCTCGGACGAAAAAGGAGTGTGAGATCCAACTCCGAGCTCTCTTAATGGAGTCGGCATTGGCCCCGGCACCGGCGCATCGAGCCGACACCGCGCCGGGCTCCGCGTCTTCGGCACGTGGCGAAGCACCTCCGGTGCGCTGTTCTGAATCGGCACCTGGTACCGCGTTCTCGGTGCGCAGCAAGGCGCCATCGATGTCCCGGCACCACTCCCCAGCTAAGAAGCAAGGGAAGTCTCAGCGGCGCCAAGAGAAGAACAGGGGTGAGGCCAGACCCGAGTTGGGCAGCCCACGATCCCCACTGGGACAGAGACCTCCGACTCGGGCTGAGCGGAGTAGTCCAGTCCCGTCCGTGCGAGCCTCGCCGGCGGTACGCATGCCTTCGACGCCAGAGGCAGCTCAGGCCGCGTGTGACATCTTAATGCTTTCAGTGCCGGGAGCGCCGCCTCAGTCGGGCCCCCGGTCCCGTGGGAAGCCGCCTTTCGGCGCCCATCAGCCCTCCCCGGAGGTGTTGGAGGTCGAGGTACCTTCCCGAGTCGAGGTGCCGAGCAGAGTCCCACGACGCACATCAACTCCGTGTCCGGGCTCTTCGATGAGCGGATCCCACTCCTCCGGTCTCGATCGCCATCGAGGAGGTGGCAAGAGGCAGCGCTGTTCCTCTTCCAGCAAGTCTGAGAGAAACAGGTCGCGACGCCGTTGGCACCAATGCTCGTACTCAAGCGCCCGCCGTCACAGGGGCCATGCTCGCGGTGAGTCCCGAGAGTCCCCGGCACTGAGGCGCCGTGGCCACAGGCGCCGCAAGGAGTCCAGGGACAGCTCCTCGGACATATATCTCTCGACCTCCTCCAGGTCGAAGTCTCAGGGCAGGAGCCGTCGTGATAGAGACCGCTCTAGCCGTTCTTACGGCACCGTGCGCTCCTCCTGGACCTTGCCGTCTGCGTGCAGCCGTCTCTCCCAGTGCCGCACTGCACTGCAGGACCAACCCACCCTGCCGGCGCCCAATGCGCCTCTGCTCCAGGCTGTGCCCTGGCAGGGACAATGGTGCCAGTGAGCACCATGGCCTCAGGCACCTGCGCAGCCGGGACCTCGCTCCGTGGCAGGAGCTTCTCAGGGCCGACCCGCGTCACCTCCCGGCACTGGGATCAGGCCGTCGGTGCCGAACCCCCGGCACCGACTCCGGCACCGAACCCCGATGTGGAGCCCACGATGCCGTCGGTCGCCGAAGGCACCGCACCGTCCACCTCTTTGGCGCAGGGCGATTCAATTGCGGTACCACCTCCCTCTTCTCAAGAGGACTTTAAAGCACATCAAGAGCTGCTTCGGAGGGTGGCAGCCAACCTCGAGGAGATGGAGAAGCCCTCCGATACTCTCTTCAATGTCCTCACCTCCTCGGTACCAGGGCGTGTGGCGCTCCCTTTCCATCAGGGAGTTGCCAACATCACCACTGGCCTTTGGCAGACCCCGGCCTCTCTTGGGCCTATTTCCAAGAAGGCCGAGAAGAGGTACTTCATCCCCGTGAGGGGTCTCAAGAACCTCTACATCCACCCAGCTCCAAACTCCCTGGTGGTAGAGTCAGTCCACCACCGCGAGCAGAATGGCCAGCTCACGCCCACGCCAAAGGACAAAGATGCTCGTAGACTTGATACCTTTGGAAAAAAGGTTTATTCGTCAGTGAGTTTCCAGCTCAGAGTGGCCAACCATCAGGCACTTCTGAGCCGTTACGAGTTTAACCTTTGGGGATCCCTCCCCAAGTTTGAGCCCCTCATTCATGACAAGGATGCGAAGGAGTTCTGGGCGCTGATCGAGGAGGGCACGACTGCCGCCAAAGCGGCTCTCCAGGTGGCTTCGGATGCGGCAGACACAGCCGCTCGTTTGATGGCTACCGCGGTCTCCATGCGACGGGCGTCGTGGCTCTTGCTTTTGGGGCTGTCGTCAGAATCCCAGTCCATAATGCAGGACCTGCCGTTTGATGGCAAGGCCCTTTTTGCGGACCAGACAGACACCCGTCTGCATGGGATGAAGGACTCCCGCACCACTCTGCAGATGCTAGGCCTGTACAGGGACAAGCCCAGGCCTCAACCCTCTGCTCCGCAAGCTAGGGGCAGATATGAACCCCCACCTCAGCGGCAGAGGGATCAAAGGTGCCGGTCCCAATGCCAATCCCGCTCGGCCCCATGGCCTGGGGCCTCGAAGGCCAAACACCCGGGAAAACAGCGTTTTTGACTCGTTGAGGGGGGTCACCGTGCCTGTTGCCAGTGTACCCCCACACAGTTAATAAAGTTACCTTTTCTAAACCGTTTATCGGACTTCTGACTGCAGTGGTCCCATATAACGTCGGACCAATGGGTCCTCAGCACCATCTCCCAAGGGTACAGGCTGCAGTTTGTTTCAACCCCTCCCAACTGTCCCCCGGCTGGGGCTCCGGAGCATGCCATCCTCCTCGGTCAGGAGGTAGAGCGCCTCCTCTCTCTGGGAGCGGTGGAAAGGGTACCACGGGAATACCAGGTTAAGGGCTCTTACTCCAGGTATTTCCTCATCCCCAAGGTGAAGGGCAGGCTTCGGCCCATCCTCGACCTGCAGAATCTCAACCAGTTTCTGGTGCATTGCAAATGCCGCATGGTATCCCTGGCCTCTATTATTCCGTCCCTAGACCAGAGGGATAGGTTTACGGCGCTGGACCTCCAGGATGCGTACTTTCACATCCACATTTTCGAGGGTCACAGGCGCTTCCTCCGTTTCCTGGTGAGTCAGGACCATTTCCAATTTACGGTCCTCCCCTTTGGCCTTTCTACTGCCCCCAGGGTATTTACAAAATATATGGTGGTGGTGGCAGCCCACCTCAGGAGGAAAGGGCTGCAGATCTTCCCCTACCTCGACGACTGGCTGCTCAAGGGCCGGTCTTGCGCTCTGGTGCAACAGCAGACGAGCTTCCTGCTAGACACCTGTGGGGCTCTAGGCCTACTCGTAAACGAGGAGAAATCCACGTTAATTCTGGTTCAGTGCATAACCTTTATAGGGGCGCTGTTAGATTCCAGGGTGGCCATGGCCTCCCTCCTATGGGACAGATTCGAGACACTCAAAGCTCTCATCGCCTCGGTCACGGACTTTCCGGTAACCACGGCACGGGTGTGCCTCCAAATCCTAGGCCACGTGGCAGCTTGCACCTATGTGGTGAGACATGCCAGGCTTCGGATGCGGCCGCTTCAGCTCTGGCTGGCCTCCCGGTATTCCTAGGCCAGGGACGGCCTGGACAAGGTGGTCACAGTGCCCCCCAGGGTGGTGGCCCCTCCCGAGCAACATGCTTCAGGGTATTCCCTTCCGAGAGCCCCCTCCCTCACTAGATCTAGTGTCGGACGCCTCGGACCTGGGCTGGGGAGCCCGCGTGGGGGATTTCGGGACCCAGGGTATGTGGTCACCAGAGGAACTAACCCTGCACATAAATGTCAGGGAGTTCAGGGCCATACGCCTGGCATGCGTGGCGTTTTGCCAGCACATACACGGGAGGGTGGTCAGAGTCCTCACGGACAACATGACCAACAAACAGGGGGGCACGCATTCCCGGGCCTTATGCCTTAAGCCCAGCTCCTGTGGGAGTTCTGTATAGCCCACAATATACTCCTGCGGGCATTTTACCTGCCCGGCAAGAGCAACACGCTCACGGACCGCCTGAGCAGGGTAGTCTCCCAACAGCACGAGTGGTCCCTGCACAAGGAGGTGGCCAGGTGGATCTTCCTACAGTGGGGTGCTCCCCAGGTTGACCTATTCACCACCGCCCAGAATTGAGTGTCCTCGATTCTGCTCCAGAATGGGAGAGGGCGACGGGGCGCTATCGGATGTGTTCCTACTCCCATGGTCGGGGCCGCTGTTGTACACTTTCCCGCCCTTCCCCTTAATAGGCAGGGTCCTACAGAAGGTGAAGTCAGACAGGGCGAGGATTATCCTCATAGCCCCGGATTGGGCCCGTCAGCATTGGTATGGGTCCCTGCTGCAACTCTTAGCAGCCCCTCCTTGCAGACTGCCGCTACGCCTGGACCTCCTCTCCCAGGAGGAAGGTCGCCTCCTCCATCCCAACCTAGCCGCGCTCCATCTGACAGCGTGGCTGCTTCGTGGTTAAATGAGGAGGAAGGGAGGTGTTCTGAGGATGTGAGAAGGGCCCTGCTGGAGAGTAGGAAACCCTCCATGCGGCGTACCTACCTGGCTAAGTGGTATAGTTTCTCTAGGTGGGCGAGGGATAGAGGTTCCTCTCCCTCTTCCACGTCTATCCAGCTTGTCCTCGATTACCTTCGGACCCAAGGTGGAATACACCTGAGCAACACATCTCGAACGCCATTTACGGAACAGGTAACTGTCCTTTCACCCAAAAGCTTGGGGGCTCCCAGTCCATTGTTCATAGTTTCCCTTTGTTAGAAATCAGTCCAGAGATGTGGAGCAGGAAAGAGGCAAGGAGATGTCACAGTCTCCAATTTGTACCCCCCAGTTCATGTGCATGGAAAGTTACTGTCTCAAACATGGAGTTAGGGATCACATGTTCTATGTGCCCTTGCTGAGCCATCCATTGTCTTCGTGCTCTCTAAGGCAGTCTCGGGAAGGGCCCCTTGGAAGAGTTGATTCTTCCAAATGGCCCATCAACCATGGCTGGCTGGTCTTGATGTAAATCTGTCCTATGGGTGTTACCTAGGAACACAACATGTTTGAGATACAAACACACAGCAAAGATCCATAACTTCATACACAATGACAATACACACATGAAAACAGGATAACATTGTTCAACAAATCACAACTTTTCCAGTGATACTGTACAAGGCATACTTTGTATAAAATTTATCACAATTGTGCAACAGTGGTGATACAGAAGTTGTACTTTAGTGTAAATATGGTCATGTTTCTTTTACTACAGTGTCACAGTAAGGTGGAAGATGGTGTAATCTTTCTCTGCAGTATGGAACATTATAATTTCCAAGAGGTGCTGTGAGTGTGGCAAGATGGGAGGCTGCCATAGTTGTTGTGGATATTTAGATGTGGTATTCAGAGGGCTATAGTTAAGGCTGCATGTGTGTCATGGATTCCATGACTTTCCGTGACCTCTGCAGCACCCGGTGCGCCTGGCCTCGGGGGCCGTCTGAGCAGCTCAGGCAGCCTCTGCGCCAGCTGCACCGGCTGCTGCTAGGGCAGTCTCGGGCCACCACCCCCAGCAACAGCAGGAGTTTGGGTGGGGGGCTCCGGGCTGGGGGTTGGGGTACAGGAGGGGGTGAGGGCTCTGGGTGGTGCTTACCTCGTGGGGCTCCCTGGAAGTGGCAACATCCCTCTGCTCCTAGGTGGAGGCATGGCCCAGGGGTCTCTGCATGCTTCCCCCGTCTGCAGGCACTGCCCCCACAGCTCCCATTGGTCACGGTTCCTGGCCAATGGGAGCTGTGGAGCTAGCACTCAGGGCAGAAGCAGAACAGAGATTCCTGGCCACACCTCTGTCTAGGAGTGGAGGGAGGGGGATGTTGCTGCTTCTGGGGAGGCGTGGAGCCAGGTAGGAAGCCTGCCAGCCCCCCCAGCACCAACGGGGGGCCCCGCCCCCCCCCCCCTCCAGCCCCCCCCCCCCCCCTCACCCCCCCCCGGCCCCCCCCCCCCCCCCCCCCAAGATTTAGTCAGGACTATATAGTACAAGTCATGTACAGGTCACAGGCTGTGAATTTTTGTTTACTGCCCAGGCCCTGTCCATGATTTTTACTAAAAGTAGCCGTGACTAAAACATCGCCGTAGCTATAGTTAATCAAGTCTCAGGTCTTTGCAAATGGAAGGCTGGATTCTGCCACTCTGACTTTGAGTAGTATTAAGAGCTGGTGTGAAGAGCTGCAGGAGGCAGCCATTTGCAGTGCACAAGAAATTTTGTAGGTCCTGCAAAACACAAGAACTTTGCTATCTATTCTCGAGCGCCTTCTACTAGCACCTTATCTGTTAACTATTTTCACATATACAGATAGAGCACTCCTGTAACAAGTATAGTATTCTCCACATGATTTGCTCACTCTGAAATCAGAGTCGCAGAGCTGGATCCTGAATGATTAGAGACAAATCACCATACAATCACTTCATGCAAATCATCCCTTCAAAGAAACAATCAAATTGTCAGTCGCTGAGCAAAAATACAAATGGTCTTAACTTTGTTGTGTCCTAAAATACAATATTTCATGACAGGTTTTTCTGGGTGCTTTTTGCAAGCAGAGATAACCCCCCTATGAAAATGATTTTCTGTTAAATGTATTGTGGGTTTGTAAAGGTGAATCCCATTGGCTGCATTTATCATGCACTTTGGGATTGCTCTGTGAATCTGTGCATTCAGCCCTGTGTGAAATACTGGTTAGATTTGGGTATGGTTTTTACGTTGTAAATGACCACTTTGTATCACTACCCTTGAGACACGGAAAGAATGCAAACATGATAGAGCTCCAGGATGGCTCCCCCCTCTTTATCTCTTCTGGTTCAGTGCATAGCTCTTTCTTGGCTGGAAAGTCTGTCAGGAATGCAGAAACCCATGTCTTGTGCTCTAAGCTACATGATTCTCTCACAACAACCAGCCTGTGAGCAGTCATATCACTCCCTACTGGGAAAGTGATGTTTACACTAAAACTACAGTTAGGACTTATTTTAGAATGTATGAAGGATGATCTTACATAGATATTTTTCATGAGAGCAGTAATACAGCTGCATTAATTTACCTGGTAGGTGATTAATAGAGATGGGCTGAGGAGGCCATGTTGTTGCTTTGTAAAAACTGACGGTTATCTCCTGGCTTTGCAAAACTGAAACCAGGACTAGTTTGGGTCCAAATTCTATTTATTCCAAACCACCCAAGTTGGTGAGTTCAAAGGTGGTTACAGATAAAAACCTTCTGGTCTGGGCCAATCTCTAGTTACCCCTTGTTTCATTGGACTAACTTAAAATATATCTGAAATTCTAATTAATTCAAAGTATATTCAGTGTTCCCTCTAATTTTTCCCACCCATGTTTGGAATCAGTTTTGTTAAGTGCACCAATATGGAGGTGGTGATATGTGGTTTGAGGGGGCTCAGGGCTGGGCCAGAGTGTTGGGGTGCAGAGGGGTGAGGGCTCCGGCTGGAGTGTGGGCTCTAGGGTGGGGCCTAGGGTATGGGAGGAGGTTCAGGGCTGGGGCAGAGGGTTGGGTGCATGGGGGATGGGACCGGGGATGAGGGGTTTGGGGTGCAGGCTGTCCTGAGCTGGGGGAGAGCATCTCTCCCTGTCTGCGGCAGGTCTGGGGCCAGGGCCGGGGGAGAGGCGCCTTTCCCTGCTGCAGCCCTGAGCACTTGCGCAGCCCTTGATAGGCTGCTGAGCCTAGAGGGAACTTGGTATATGACATAACTTTTTATTATATTTATTACTTCTGGGAGAATTCTGTGCCAGAAGTTTAAAAATTCTGCACACAATATTTTAAAACTCTGCATATTTTATTTGTCAAAATAACACAATATAATCAAGTCCAACAAGTTTTTTGGGGGGGGGGGCGAAGAGGTGGTATTAGGGAATTGGGGAACTTCCCCCACACAGACTCTGGCTAACCCCAAGCCTCTCCCATTCAATCAGGCACATCTGCCTCTGTCCCCGTGTGTCCCTGCACCCCTTGTGGCCTTGCAACCCCTCTCAGCCACCCCTCCTCCCCCTGTGGCCCTGCACCCCCTCTCAGCCACCCTCTCCCCTATCTCCATGTGGCCCTGCACCCCCACTCCCATTCAGCCCCTGGCTCAATGCTGTCCCCCACTAGCTCCTGTGCCCCTGCCCCAGTCTGTCCCCCCAGTAGCCTTTCTGAACCCCAGTCTGTGACTGCCCCAGTAGCCTCGTGTGCCCTGCTCTTTGGTTCCCCCTCCCCCCAATCCTGTGCCTCCTCCCCTGGTCCCACCATCTGGGCTCTGTGAGGAAAGCAGCCTCTCCTCCTCCCTATCTGGGGCTGGCTGAGCCAGCTGCCCTCTCTTCTGGTGCCACAGCAGCCCCTGGTGGGTGAAAGGTGTAATTGAAGCGCCTCTCCAGCAGAATGTATTTTCTGCGGAGAAAAAATATCTGCGGGGTTCATGAATTCTGTGCACGCGCAGTGGCGCAGAATTCTCCCACAAGTACTTTGTGAGCTGAGTTTTCATGATTTAAAACTGGTTTTCAGTATATTTTTCTTGCAAAGTCTGCCCTTAGCACAGATATTAGTGTGCATGTTTTTAGTAGTACACGGGCAACATGTTAATTGCAGAGTTTTCTGAGATGATGCAGTGCAGCTAAGATTTGTGTAAGTGCCTTTTTTCTATTGCTGCTGCATTATATTACTGTATTTCATGGTAACTTTAATGTCAGAGAAATTAACATCTTATTTTTTACTCAGCCCTGTGAGTCCATCATAATCTTCCAGTTTTCAGACTTCCTCTCCCTGCTTGGTTGCTTGCATAGATTATAAAACCAGAAAGGACCCTTATTATAATCTATTCTGATCTCCAGTATAACAGAGACCATGACATTTCATGAGCCCAATAACCTGTGGTTGAAGTAGGGCACATCTTCTGACTTCGTTTATGTGTATTTTAAACTGCTTCCTCTAGTTGTCTCTTCCTGTTTCCCTTGCTATACAGATTTTTGGTTATTTTTCATGTACTATGAAATCCATCAACTTCTCCTGACACTGAGCCTTGTCCAAGTTGTCATCTCCCACCCATACCTTCAGCCATAAACTTTATCTTATCAATAAGCCTCATTCTTCCCCTTTTTATACCATTTGTGATCCTGCCCAAACTGACTGTTCTCTGGTTATATTTGAATACATTCCCCTCTATTTTCCACCTCAAACATTCAGTCTCTTTATTCCAACAAGTATCTTGATCCCACTGGATTTTCCACTGTGAGATTTGCATTCTTGATCCTGTTTTTTGGTGTCTTGTGTCTCCTTCATTCTCCACCCTCTTGATGTCTATCTCCATTCTCTCTACTGTTCTTTAACCAACTTGCCCTATTGATTCACACTGTTTCCCTTGTTATACAGATTTTTTGGTTATTTTTCATCTACTATGAAATCCATCAACTTCTCCTGCTAGGATTTCATTTAAGGGGCCAAGAGCGCTTATTTAAATGTCTGAGGATTGCCATGGGAACATTTAAGAGGCAAAAGCATAGATTTAATTCTGGTGACCACCACTAAGGTGTTCATCAGATTAGTATTATTGGGTAATTATCTATCCATACCTTTATTTTTAACTACGTGTATTGTTAAATTGCTCTTTTTATAGATGAATATCACAGGCAACATTTCCTCCTTTGACTTTATTTTTTCCCCTGGGCTTCTACTTAATTCCTAAAACTTATTTCTTCTATAACACAGTATATCCCAGTGCTGTAACTAGTTAAACCATTATGGAGGTGGATACAATCGTGGCTGTACAGTTGAGGTTGAATGAGGTAGCTAGTATTGGGTGAACCCTTATGAAAGAAATAATCTACCAATACTTGAAGGGTGCATATACTAGATCCCAGATATCTTCATATTAAGTCTACAGATGACAAATTAAACCAGGTACCTCTGCATGATGGGGTCATCTGCTTATTTTCTTAAGGTTTTTACTACCTTACAATGAGCACTCATCCCAGGCTCTTGACACCGTGAATACACAAACTCCATCAAATACCCCAGCAACAGCATAAATAAAACAGTTTAATTTGTACTCACACCGGAGTCCACCCTACCCACTAACACCTCCCATCCTTATGGGTAAGGGAGAAAAGTTAGATCACCATGGTCTGCTGAAAAGGCCTGACAAACTTGGAACACTGGAAAAAAACTATTGATGACATGGAGATCCTGCAGGAATTTAACATTCTGATGTCTGCCTCAGGTCTTTGGAAACTGAAAATAAAGTTACTCAGGGCCTGTCTACACTAGAAGTTATATTAGGTTGATATACAGCCACCGCAGTAATTACTGCAGTGGTTCGTGTCCATACTACCCTCATGTTGGTGGTGCGCATCCCCACCAGGAGTGCTTCCACCGACTTAAGAGGGGCAGTGTGGGGGCTGAGAGCCTGGGCTCTCAGCTCTGTGCAGCTCCCCGTACTCTCGGCTCCTTGCTCTGCGCCCAGAAGCAGGGTGGCTGCCGGACTCCCGGCAGGGAGCCAGCAGCGTCAGGGCAGCATCCGGCAGGGAGTGGGGAGCCAGGAGCCCAGGGGCAGCAGCCAGGCTTTAGCTGGAGCTCCCTCACCCACCCTGGGGTGACTGCCCGAGCTGTGACTGGCTTTCTTGCCCAATATGGGAGCCGTGAAATTGACAAGAATGACCATCAACAGCTGATGTAAGGAACGCAGTGTCTTCAGGATCACTGCGTCGCCCTAACTACACTGACACAAGCCCTATGCCTCTCGTGAAGATGGAGTTATGATGTTGGTGTAGTAGGGCACTTACATCAGAGGGAGCAAGGCTGTAGTGTGTACACAGACAGAATTAGGTCAACGTAAGCCGCTTTACGTCGACCTAGCTCTGTAGTGTAGATCAGGCCTAACTAATTCTTCAAACATGAGTGCTTCTTTAGGGATACTCTGTAAAGGAAAACTATCATTGCTCCTTAACAGATAATTCTCCAAGGCAACATGTCAGTAACTTCATTTTAGGTTGTTCGGTTTTTTTTGTTTGTTTTTTTCTTCTACATACAGCTTGATACACAGGTATTGATGCAAAACTCCTCCCCCCCCCCCCTTTTTTTTTTTTTTTTTTTTTCTATACAGATATTGACTATTTTAGACATATAGGGTTATAACAAACTGAAAAAAAAACCTATTCCATCTTTCATGTTGGCAAAAAAATCAGATAGAGGAAAGTGATTAGATTTCCTGCATTCAATTCTACAGTAAAATCTATAGGTCCTTGAAACATCAATTAGAGGAATGAACAAGTATGTGTTTTTGTTTTTGTACTAATGGTGGAAGGAAGTGACTGATGCTTTAGTGTAGAGTAGCTAAATCAGCTGTTCTGTAACTTTTTGTTGTGACTTTAACAGTAGAGATAAGTATCTTAAAACAGGCTTTTTTGCTGTACTCAACTTCAGTAAATTTTTCCAGCTTACTATCAAAACTCAGGCATATGTGAAGTGTTTGCTTAATAAAGCTAACAGTGATCCATTTACTTATTCTCTCACTGCCCTTTGTAACAGCTAGCTCAGTATTAGGAAGAGCTTTGTTGAGGCTGAGAATACTGGTGGTGGTAGTCAAGTGCTAGCTCCTAACTGGAGGGGGATGTGGGGGGGTCACATGATAGTAAATCTAGGATTTCTTGCTTCATTTATGTGTGTGCATAGAATGTTATGGTCATTACTAGATCAAAGGATGCTGTTAATAGCTGATGGTAATTCCTCTGTGACCTATTCACTTAGGTAAATAAACTTTCCATTCAGAAAACACAAGGCATCTTGCTGCTCACTTAACTGAAGAAGCTGAGTTCATTTTAAAGTCTTCCTTTTCTTTGTGCAATCCATTTCATTTTTGAGTCCTTTTCTAACAATAAAAGAATCACTGCAAGAATTCTGCAAAAAAAATCAGGTAAAAATGCATTTTTTCTTAAAAAAAAAAAAAAAAAGTTGTTTTAATAGAAAAATTATCCAACTGTTCTAGTAATCTGGGGATAAGAAGCATTTTTAAAATGTACAATTGAAAAAACTTTATTTAAAAACATAATCAAGACTTGGAAAATAGTACAGGGTTTGATTAAGCTTATTTTAGCATTTTATATACATTTGAACATACAGGACTTTACAATGCCAGAGGATACACACACTGTGTTAGCTGTTTAATTGTAAGTGGTTGCTTTTAAATATTAAGCAGTATTTACAGTAAGTGTTGCTATTGACCTTGTTACTTATTGATTAAGATGCCAACTTACATTGAAGAGATGTACTTACATTACAAGATGTACAACTTACAAGAACATTGAAAAGATACGAAGTTGAGGTCATTTATTTTAGTTCATAGCAAATTTCATTTCGCTTGTCAGATTTTAAAACACTAACTTTTTGCCCTCAATCTATTATGCCTGTGGACGAATGATAGAGTTAGTTCAGGCATATTTTTTTCGGGTTATATATTTTGCAAGATAAACTTAGTACCTTTAAAATATAAATTCAGCTCTGTTGTGATTGTGTTGCAACTAACAATAATATTTCATAGTATGAATACCTCTCTGAGCTAAGCAGTCTAGAATTATTTAATTTGTTTTAAACAACCATATAATTGCCATCAGCTTTTTTTCCCCTTTTGTTTGTTGGACTTGATGTATGGCTAAATTGTGGTATTATGCATTTTGGCTCTAGTTGCCGTGTGCTTTTGTTACTCGGCTTTCTTGAGTAACGGCAATGGAAAGAACAGTTGCTTAGACTAGAAATGTGTTACTCTGCATGGACTGATCTGTCTTATGCAGCAAGAGTTAAGCTGGTTAGAAATTCCTTTTTTCCATGAGCTGTGGGGCGTTTATAACTTAGCTGTGAAAATTCAGATTACAGTTCACACTCAAACAGTGTTTGAGGTGTGAACCTGGGAGTGACCTTATATAAAGCAGAATGTAACTTTGTTTTTTATGTAGTGTTTGTATAATTATAAACTTTCTCTGAGTGGGGAAAACACTCTAGCATTACAGATTAAACAAATATAGGACGAACCGCAGCAATGCACTGCAAGTTTAAAGGAATAGGATTCAGTTTAAGGATAAAAATTCCGTTTGTATTTTTGGATAGATGCACATAATAGAAACATTTATTTATTTTTATTGTATTTATATATACTTATTTTCTGGTATTAGCCCATGATGGCAGAAATCTCTTGGAAAAACAGTTGATCTTTTGAGATGCTACCATTCAAAACGCTGACAATCTGATATCAACTCCTGAGATTTGAGCACTGAATCTGAATCCAAAACCTATACCTGATTCACCTTGAATGTGAACTATCAATCAGTCCTCTGTATAGTTCATGGTAAGCCCATCTAAGCACAGGGATTTAATGACCAAATTTGCTTGGGCATTATATATGAATTCCAGCCACTAATCTCAATAGCAGAATTTGTCTCCCACTTCAAATCTTGTTGAGTTTTGAGCAGCAGTGGAAGGAAAGAAAAGGGAGGAAGGAAGAGATGTGAAACTGATGCCCAGGAACAGAAAGTGGAACGGGCAGAGCATCAAAAGAGGTGGCTTGTTAATGGATTTCTCTTCAGAGGGCATGTTAAATAAAGACAAAGCCTATCAAAAAGAATATTGAGAAACTAGATGTTAGAGACTTAGCAGTTTAAACTGTATTGTAGAAGTAGTGTGTCCAGTTCTGGGCACCATGTTTCAGGAAAGATGTGGATGAATTGGAGAGAATCCAGAGAAGAGCAACAAAAATGATTAAAGGTCTGGAAAACATGACCTATGAGGGAAGACTGAAAAAACTGGGTTTGTTTGGTCTGGAGAAGAGAAGACTGGTGGGGGGACAGGGTGAACACAACTGTTCAAGTACATAAGTTTGTTAGGAGGAGGAGGAGGGAGAAAAATTGTTCTTGTTAATCTCTGAGGATAGAACAAGAAGCAATGGGCTTAAATTGCAGCAAGGGCAGTATAAATTGGACATTAGGAAAACTTCCTAACTGTCGGAGTGGTTAAGCACTGGAATAAATTGCCTAGGGAGAACATAAGAATGGCCTTTTGGGTCAAACCAGTGGTCCGTCTAGGCAAATATCCTGTCTTCTGACAGTGACCAATGGTGCTTCAGAGGGAGTGAACAGAGCAGGTTATCAAGTGATCCATCCCGTGTCACTCATTTCCAGCTTCTGGCAAACAGAGGCTAGGAACGCTTCAGAGCATGGTTTTGCATCCCTGTCCATCCTGGCTAATAGCCAGGATCCACTGATGTACCTATCCTCCATGAACTCATCTTGTTCTTTTTTGAATCCTGTTATAGTCTAGGCCAGGGGCGGGCAAACTTTTTGGCCTGAGACCACATTGGGGTTTTGCAATTGTATGTTTGGGGAGACTGTGCCTCCCCAAACAGCCTGGCCCCCACCCCCTATCTGCCCCCTCCCACTTCCTGCCCCCTGACTGCCCCCCTCAGAACTCCCAACCCATCCAACCCCCCCTGCTCCTTGTCCCCTAACCGCCCCCTCCCAGGACCCCCGCCCCTATCCACACCCCTGCCCCCTGACAGCCCCCCGGGACTCCCACCCCCTATCCAACCAGTCTGTAGTTGCCAGGATTGCCTCTGGAGCTTTTTAAAAAAATTGGCGTCACATTAGCTATCCTCCAGTCATCTGGTACTGTGTAATCTCAGTCACTGGAGATTTTTAAGAGCTGGTTAGACAAACACCTGTCAGGGATGGTCTAGACAATACTTAGTCCTGCCATGAGTGTAGGGGACTGGACTAGATGACCTCTCAAGGTCCCTTCCAGTCCTACAGTTCTAGGGTTCTGTTAAACTGTTGGAGCATGGTACGTTACAATGGATAAAAGCTTCTGAAAAGCCTTTCCGTACTTATTCAGCATGATAAAAAAAGATTTCTATAAATACTCAGGAATTTTTCTGAAAAGACTCAAGAAAAATAAAAAAGTCTAGTGAAAAGATTTTCACGTCTGGGTGCTTTTGCCAGACTATATTTTCCATGGTGGATTAACTTTGAACTACCAATTAAAAGTTATTACTAAATCCTGTTATAGCAGAAAGCAATTATGTTCTTAATCTTAAGATTTTACTAATGTGTCTCTTTCAGAGTGGATTTTTTACTTTTATTGCCAAGTCTTTTGTAAGTTACTGTCACAGGGTAGCTGCAAAGCCAATAGGTTTCCTTGTGAGAGTAATAGTGGTGGCCAGTACAAAATGTGCATTACTTAAAAAAACAAAACAAAACAGAAAGTGAGAAAAGGGGATAGATAATATTACTGTAGTAAAGTGTGTCTATTGGTACAATGATGACTTCATTTCTTGTTCTGAAGCATTTAAAATCCTTGAAATCCTGTCATGCTTTGAGAGAATTATTGCAGTTTTCAGACAGCATCATTTGGAACTAAAGACTGGATACACTTTACTGCTATGAAAATTGTGACTTTTATCAGCTTTGTTCTTCTAAAACCAGACAGACCAAGCCGCCTCCATATTTTACAAAGGGGTCTTAACACTGCCAAGGTTGATAGATCCAAAGTTTAGTTTACCTTAAAAACTTGATTTTTTTTTATTCCTGGTAATTATGGGAAGTAAGGATTATGGTAGTGCAAAAATCCTGACATTTTCCAACAGCCACCAAACAATATGACCGGCAATAACACATTCCATATTTGTCAGAGTTCCACCTTAGGCAAATACTGCACTATCTAAGTGGTAACTGCTGGCAGGTGCTTTTCAATGGTGATTGCTTATGCTCATCACTTGCTTACACCTGTATGTCTGTCTCAGAAACATAGCCACGATTAGAAATAGAGGTGAACCACTAACATTTTCAACAGCAAGCGGAGTAAGAAAATGTTCTGAGTTCATTAGAAAAGCTTAATTGTGCCATTTCTTACAGAGACATGTCTTTACAGAGACATGAAAGGGAAATACTACGTTCAGTCATAAAATCAACATTTTGACTCTTCTTGTGTTCCTCTAATTTACATACTCACCGCCTGATCATACCCCCATAAAGTTAGTGGAACTATTGCCATTGATTTCAGTGATCAGATTACTTTTCCTATTAATTTACTTTGAATGAGGTCAAAGCCTGAGATTTGTTCTTAAAGGGATCACGCTCATGACTGATAAGTAAAATGAGATCAGTGACACTGATGTTATTGTGTGTCTGAACATGATTCCGGGCACAACAGAACACCCTGCTGTCACATTCACGAGTGTTTAGAGAATTACCAAGTATGCTGGACTCCTCCGGGAGCCTGGCGATAGAGTACTCTACTCACCACAGGTGGTGCCTCCTCCTGGCAGTTCTGGGAAATAGCTCTGCCAGGCCAACGCCCCTTCCAGGGGTTACACTCACTCTTTCCCACTTTATGGCCCGTCTCTCGCACCAGGAACTGCAGCATCCTCTTTGTGACTCAGCCCTCCAGCCAGGTCACCGTGTGGTTCCCCTTGTGGGGATGTGTATTGAAGTCCCTGCTCACCAGCAATCTCAGGCAGTCCTCCCATTCACTGCCCCAGGTGCCATTCCCTTAGTGGCTGGTAGGGGAACCCGGGTTCCCCACCCCCCCACTCTAAGTTCCTGCTCAGGGACTCTCTAAACCGCAGTCAAGGTGTGGCTTCCTCCTGCACCTTACTGTCTTTCCCTGAGTCTCTTCCTTATCTCCTACCCTTTCCCATTCCTCTGGGTTTGCCAGTCTCTCAGTTCCCTCCCCCCACAGAGTAACCATGCGCTACTTGTCTCTATAGCCCCCAAATACACCTCCCTCCTCCCAGGGAGTGACTGCAGACTACCTCCCTACAGCTTCCTCTGTTTTAAATTTCACGTCTTTGGGTATGTCTACACTACGAAATAACTCCGATTTTACAGAAGTCGATTTTTGGGAACAGATTGTATGAAGTTGAGTGCACGCATCCACACTAAGCACATTAATTCGGCGGTGTGCGTCCATAGAACCGTGGCAAGCATCGACTTTTGGAGCGTTGCACTGTAGTAGCTATCCCGCAGTCCCCGCTGCCCATTGGAATTCTGGGTTGAGCTCTCAATGCCTGATGGAGCCAAAAATTTGTCGTGTGTGGTTATGGGTAAATGTCATCAGTCAACCCCCCCTCCGTAAAAGCAACGGCAGACAATCATTTTGCGCCCTTTTCCCTAGATTGCCCGAGCAGACGCCATAGCACAGCAAGCATGGAGCCCGTTCAGCCTTTTTTCACTGTCACCGTATGTCTACTGGATGCTGCTGACAGACACGGTACTACAGTGCTACACAGCAGCAGCTGCAGCTCCTTGCCTTTGCAAGTTGGCAAAGACGGTTACTAGTCATACTGTACCGTCTGCTGCTTTGCAAGTTGGTGAAGACGGTTACCAGTCGTACTGCACCATCTGCTGCTGTCATGGGTGCTCCTGGCCGGCCGCGGTGAGGTCGGTCGGGGGCGCCTAGACAAAAATGGGAATGACTCCCCAGGTCATTCTCTTCTTTAAGTTTTGTCTAATAGAGATTCAGTGCTGCCTAGAATATCAGGCAAGCCTACCAAAGAACCAGAGAGGCAAACGGCCGCTCCGGGTCAGAGCCCCAGACATCCCACAGAAATGATGAGCTGCCTGCCATTCTAGGGGGTGCCCCTACAACTACCCCACCCCTGTGCTTCCCTCCTCCCCCACCCCTCCCGGGCTACCTTGGCAGTTATCCCCCCATTTGTGTGATGAAATAATAAAGAATGCATGAATTTGAAACAACACTGACTTTATTGCCTCTTCAAGCGGCGATCAAAGGGGAGAGGGGAGGGCGGTTGGCTTACAGGGAAGTAGAGTGAACCACCATTTGGCACTTGCTCAGCCTATAGTCTGTCCATCATGGCCTTGGAGATTTTTTTAAATGTTTTGGCATTCCGTCTTTTGGAACGGAGTTCTGATAGCATGGATTCGTCTCCCCATACAGCGATCAGATCCAGTACCTCCCGTACGGTCCATGCTGGAGCTCTTTTTCGATTCTGGGATTGCATGGTCACCTGTGCTGATGAGCTCTGCATGGTTACCTGTGCTGATCAGCTCTCCACGCTGGGGAAACAGGAAATGAAATTCAAAAGTTTGCGGGGCTTTTCCTGTCTACCTGGCCAGTGCATCCGAGTTCAGATTGCTGTCCAGAGCGGTCACAATGGGCACTGTGGGATAGCTCCCGGAGGCCAATACCATCGAATTGCATCCACACTAACCCTAATTCGAACCGGCAATGTCGATTTCAGTGCTACTCCCCTCGTCGGGGAGGAGTACAGAAATCGATTTTAAGAGCCCTTTATGTCGACAAAAATTGCTTCGTTGTGTGGACAGGTGCAGGGTTAATTTGATTTAATGTTGCTAAATTCAACCTAACCTCGTAGTGGAGACCAGGCCTTTATATAAGCCCCGCCTGTTCCCCCACAGGTGATCTTCCCTAATTAGGGCTTTCCTCCCAGGCCTAATTCTCCCAGATTGCAGCCTAATTGGGTGATTGGGCCCACTTGGCCCAATTCTGCTCTTGCAGGGTCAGTGTGGGGAGTATGACCCATCACAGGTCTATCCAGTGTCTACTTAAATCAATTGGTGACCTTCTACAGAGTTCAGTGGGTTTAGGATTGGGCCCATGAATTACAGTATATTTCAATAACCAAGACAAAAGCAGAGAGGTAGAATGACTGGATAAAACTAGACAAATCCACACAAGCGATGCTGATCTGAAGCCAATGGAAAGACTCACGTTAGCTACTTTGGACAAAGTTCTAGATGTATCTGTCCTCTAAATGGTGTATGTACTAAAATTCTCTTACCATTCAATATAAGAAAGCAATGACAAATACATATCTGCCCTTCTACAGTCATACGACACATACTTTTAGCTTCGGTTTGCAAAAATGCCATCTAATTAACAAATGTAGCTTGCAGTATAGTGTCTCTATTGAGTTTTCAGAAGTCTCATTTTCTGCTCATTGCATTTTAATTATTTGCATGCTGATGCTGGTTCTCTTATTCCACTGGGAGGGTTAATTGCTGTTTTGTTTGCTTGACCTATGAAATTACACATAGCACTTCATGGATGTTACAATTCAGGTCTGTTCTACTAACTTCTTTGACCTGAGCTGCTTATAGTGGAGTTTCACTTTATACTTGGATTATTAAGAACATTTAGTTTAATTTAAAAAAGAAACCCCATCTCCTACCTTTCTGTTTTAATTAATTAAAGCATCGTGGCATAATAAGACCTTATAACCTTGTAATATCAGATGTGACAGCTGCATTGATTACTTGTTCAATAGATGGGGCTGAGCCTAATTTGGTTCTTCACATAAAAGGACAGATCCTGTTTTCTCTGCACACCCAAAACTATTGTCTTCCAGCCTGGATCAATAGGAGCTTTTGTTTTCGGGGAGTGCAGGATTTGCCCCTGTTGTGCATCCTGTCCCAACTTGGAAGCAAGTCACCAAGGATTTGGACTTGTGGAATGGGCTGTTTCCTTTTTGGGAAGGAAATGAATGGATACAGACTTTAGATATTCCTTCTTAGTCTCATTTGATTAATAAAGGCCCTGATCCAAACCTCATTGAAGTTGCTGGAAAGTCTCCTTCTGACTTCTGTGGGCTTTAGATTAGGCTCAGTGTGCACACAGTTCCTGTTGACTTTAAACTAGGATGGATAAAACAGCAAAGGCAGCAGTGCTGTCTCTCTTTCTAATACCCCCTGCACCAGGGAAGTAGTCCAAGGTCCTGTGTTCAAGTTCTCAACCCTAAGTGTGCTTACACACAACTACCTAACCACTGCTATGCCACATCTTCCCCACTACATGGCTTTATTTTGCTTTACAGGCTAACTATACTTGATCCAGATGATTGTGTTGAGGAAGCAGGCTGTACTCCCTTCCTGCTCATCTGCTCTGAAACACAAAAGAAAACTCACTGAAATGACACCGTCTCCATTCCTCTTTTAGCACAAAAGCTGGAGTATGTGTGAGTGCTATTAGTTTTGATTGTAGCTGTTTTAAGTTCTAAAATACTTTCACTCAAGCTACTGGGCTAGAACAAACTCAGAAATTTGCAGTGGATCTTTACCTTCTCCTAAATATTCCCATCACAGATCTTTGATTGCTAATATCATTTAGTTTCTTTTGCTTCAATACTGTTGATTTCAAATGTATTTAAGTAACTGCTAAAAAAGTCCATGCAGAATTTAATGGGGACGAACTCCCTATGTTAATGTAACTCCCTCCTGGGATCCCTTTGAACAAAAAGAGGTTGTCCTTGGTGTTTTGTGTTGAGCTAAGTCATGTAATGTTGTCTTCCATTGTCGACTAGAGGGTTAGTTAAAACCACCAATCTTATTTTCACTTATCAAACCAAGGAAGATTCAGAACAAAGGTTTCCAGAGGCAAAAAGCTAGACCGCTTTCTTGTACTTGTAATGATTGATTTTTGCATCATTTTTACAGTTTCCAGTAAAGAGGTCTCCTATAGTTTGGTCATACATCTGACATTTATTTAGTGCACTACAAAATATGGGGCTCAGTAGTCAAGTTGAGCTAGGTATTTCATGAACAGAGGCTCTTCAAGTTCCCTTGCAGCTTGTTATTGCTCTCTTGAACAGAGACAGTCAATTGTGTTGCATTTTGTTGTGGCTTTAAAACGTGGAAAAGTGCTCCTTGTGGACTTTTAATTCAAGGTGAAAGTAGAAACTTGTGACCAACGAGCAGCTCCGACATACAGGGCCAAACACTTGCCATTGATCCGTATGCAAAATTCCCATTCATGTTAATGGGATTTCTGCTGTGGATTCAGGGAAGTGTGGCACTGAGTATATTGATAAAATTCATGTCAGTAGCTGCTTTCTTACAGTAACAGAAGAGCACACTCTTTGTAGCTGCTTGTTTAAAAACAAAACAAAAACACATAAGTCGTCCCCCCTCCCCCCCCCACCCAAAACACACCTCACATTTGGGTACAACTTTGTCTGCAAGTTTGCTCATTTCACAGAGTGACTCATGAAAATAATTCTTTAGACATTTTGTTTTGATACATTTCACAAAACTCATAGATTTTTCAGGAATTATCCACTCAGCTCTAGAAACTGGGCTACTTTCAGAACAAAACGCTGGAGAGTAAAATAAAACTAAAAATAAAAATTGCAGGGACGTTGTAGTTATGTCAAACCCAAATGTTACAAACTCGGGAGATTAAAGTAAGGTACTCTTATACGAAATCCAAGTTTGTATATGGAAATGCACAGGTAAGGCACCCAATCAACCTTAACTCTGCCTTCTAGTGACTCCATGTGATTGAGGCATTTTAGTGTCTTTGGTTCCATATTAGAGGTAATTGATTTCTAAAGACAATTAGTTTTTTTTCATATTTTCCCCCTTCATGGTTTAACTTTAGCTCATAAACTAATAAACAGATTTGTAAATTCTCAGGTAATTCATTCTGTAACAACAGCTGGACGTTTGGGGAGGATACACTGTATTTTTCCTACATAACAGCGGCTGAATCCCTGCTTTCAGTGCAAAATGGAAATCAACTTTAACTTTGGAGTTGCACTGGTTGCTCCATAATAAGGGAAGAAAATTTAGCAAGTCATCTAATGCATGGGAACCCTGTGAAGGCTGGGTAATCAAGAAGCTTGTTGTGCTTAACTCAGCCAGAGTTCTTTGGCAGAAATCTCCACCAGACAGGTATCATTTATCATCAAAGCTGTTCATACCATCAATGTACATAAGATGTATTGAACATTTCAGGAAGTATTTCCTGTTGTCTTTAGGAACATGTGCAGAAGAGATGGAGTTTAAGGGGGCTGTTTAAAGCATCAGCATGGCTTGTGATTGTAAGGCGAGCTAGTAATATATTTTCTTTGACATTGTATAGTAAACAAAGCTGAGATACCTTCATATATCCTTGTCAACCATCTTCTCTTTGTGGAGCTTTGGAACAAGAGAGATGGTGAAAGTTTATCCACAGCAGAGGAAACTCAGATTTTAAAAATTGCTACTTGCAACTGGCCAGTGGTGAAGCATGATATGGGTAGGGAGCTTATTACACAAACCCTGTCATATAAACATCATTGGCAGAATGAAATAGTGTCAAACAAGCCGTTTGACCTTAGATATATTAATTAGCTTCCAGTGAAGCAGGCTAACGTAGAAGAATACTCGACTATGTGCAGCCAGGCTGGGTTTCTCATCTGTCAGAGGCTGAAGAGACTTGATCAAAATTGTTTTTCGCAACCCATTTGCATTGTGCTTGTGTGCACTAGTTGGTTGACTTTGTAATTTCATAGTGTATGACATGGGGTTAATTTGATTACAAAGTTGTTCAATCCTGCAAATGCAATTTTCTGTTGCAAATTATTTTCTATGGTGCATTAAACGGAGAGGCTCAGAAATGCAGGGAAGAGGGCAGGGGAAGCCACTTGGAATATCTCCCTGGATGAACAATCCCCTTCTGTCTGGGTTGGCACTGGAAGAACTTGCCGTTTGCAGATGACTATTCATGTGATGCCTTAGTTTCTTGGTGTCGGATATTAGTGTAGGTTATTGTAACGGTGGGGGCTATGTAAGATCATCTCAATTACCAACATCCTCATGCAGTGGTTTTCATATCCAGCTGTTCCTCAGAACTCTCCTTGTCTAACCAAGAATGTTAATTACAATCTTTGGAATTTTATGTAAGCACTGGACTAGTCAGCTGAGAACTAATGTCAGCCAAAATGTTATCTCCACCATCATATGTAGGTCAGGCTCTGTTTCTTGTCTGATTTTGATTTGTTGCAAATGTCATGGTACTGTATGAAGTGAAAAATCCCCCTCTGGTGAGTCTCTCATAGCATGCAGTGCTGCAGTTTTGTCCTGTGACTGGCATTTACAGTGATGAGAGATACAGGATAACATCTTTAAAAGGTCTTACGTGACTCTGGTACCTCAGGTCAATTTTCAAAACTGACTTGACTAGGTACTTAAGTACCTAAATCACATTGACGTAGGCTCCTAAATGCTTACATCCTGTCTGAAAATCAGATTTGGGCTCCTGAATCACAATTACTTTTGAAAATTTACCCATAGTCATGTTTAGTTTAATAGAAAACTGAATAGCTGGTAAAGGGAATGGTCAGTTACCAGCGTTCGTTGTATATTTCCTATTTTTAGACTAGAAACTTCAGTATGGAGACTTTGTGTTTGGACAGTGACTAGCACATTGTGAGCACTTCCGAAATCCAAATAATTTTCCCATCTGTAACATTAGGGATAATAAATAAATGTGAATTTAGACTGAATGAAGAAGAGCTGAATGTAAAGAGCACACACAAAAATAAGTTTTGCATATTCCTGAGTGCCTTGTACTGGCAACTGATTAACTATTTTCATGTGTACAAATATCTGCTTTAGAGCACTCCTGGACCATTATTCTTTCTATAAAGGAAGCTGAAGAATTTCAGTTAAATATATAGACTTTGAAATCTTCTGTTTGTGCGGTTTTATTTTGAGTCCTTTCCTTTGTTTGCCATTTGCCCTCAGAAGATTTCTGCACTGCTAGATTTTCTGGCATCAGCGTTGCCAATTCCAAAAGGTTGCTAGTAGATGAACTCCTGTCATGGTCAGAGTCAGTTTCAGCTGTATCTCCTTACCTCTGCGGGGGCTCACCTGAGTCATCCCTTGAGGACAGCTGTTGCTTGGTTGTTCTTAGGCAATGGCAGTGGTGGTAGGCTTGTCCTTCTACTTCTACAATGCATGACAATGGTGTTAGTCTTTGCATACATATCCTTGTCCTCTACCTGGTGTCCCTGTCATTAGGCACTGGCTGTAGTTTACTAGCTGTCCTTTTTAGAGTTGAGAGAGCTCCTTGGTTCCTCTATCATAGTAGTGTTTGATTTGCTGTCATTGCTATTTAATCTCCTTCTTATCCACTGTTGGATAAGTTCATTCGGTCTAGGCAATAGAATCCCTGTATGATTGTGGGACATGTAATGCTGTGCTGGCTGCTTCCCATGCCTTCTGTTGGTAGTCCTCCAGACCAGAAATACTGTCCTTGGGTCTTTAATATCCCACGTTTGAATAGTTTCTTAGCAGCCTTGACAGCTGCCCTTTGTCTGGCTGTGATGCAATTAGATCCATTAGACTGGATGTGTCATGTTCAAATTTTGCTGATATTGCAAACTCCTAACAGGCAAACTGATGTCCATTATCTGTATTAACATTGGCTGGGATGGCATACTGAGCAAATTGAGTTTTGCAGCATTCAATAACAGAGGTTGCTGCTGTAGCATGTGAAGGACCTATTTCCCAATAATCTGAATAGTAATCATCTATCACAAAGTAGATGTGATTTCCCAATATACACAAGTCTGGGCCTACCTTGCTCTGTGGTTGAACAGGTATTTCAGGTAATTGAGTGCTTCCCTTTGTTCATTTGCTAGGAATTCATTGCAGATACTGCACTGACTACTTAAGTCTTTCACCTCACTGCTTATGTTTGGCCAGTACAGGACATCTTGGGCCTTGTGTAGACACACTTTTAATATCAATATGCTTGAAGTGTATGCTGGCTACCTTTTCAGAGGGGATGTCTTTATAAAGACAGTAGGGTAATAACATCATTTTGTACTAACAGTTCTCCTCTGTACATCCAATATTCATGAATACTGAGTGGCATGTCCTTCCATCCTGTCTGGCCATCCTGACATAGTGACTGTTCTGAGTGCTTGAAGCACAATGTTTGGGTATGTCTATCTATCTACAGACCCTGATAATCCATCACACGAAGGGGTTCTGTCCCTCAAGTGATAATTGTGAAGGTTCAGTAATATTCTTTGGAAACATCTTGGCGCTAATAACAAAGGCTTTTGGATTCCAAAGATTTGGGGTCTCTGTCCACCTGCATATGGCCACATATGGCCAGGAGATATTGCTCAAACATGGTGCATGCAAAAACTATGGCTGGGCTTTCCTACTCTATATGAGTATAGTTTTGCTCTTGTGGAGTGACCTGGAGCCAAATGCTACAGGATAACAATTTTGTAATAATGCTGCTCCCAATTGGTGTTCACTAACATCACAGGGAATGGTTCTAGGTTCCTTTACATTAGAGTATTTTAGGACAAGATGGTTAGTGCCACAGGGTGAGCTGGCCCTTTAAAGGAGTTGGGGCTTAACCTCACCTATGCCAGGCCTAGCCACCTCCCCAGGTGAAGGGAATGACACCAGGGGTCATGTGATGGGAGAATGGGACTAGAATCCAGGCCTACTGGGCAGGGGCGTGGCACAAGGAATAAAAAATTGATTCCTTTTGGGGGGCTGGAGATTACTCTCCTCCCAGAACCCCACTGGGGACCCTGTGCTCCGCCCTCCTACCCAGCCCCACCGCGGGGTACCCCGTGCTCCCACCACCACCAGGGACCCTGTGCTCCCCCTCGACAGACCCGTTCCTTGCCTGCCCCACCCCCAGAGTCTCTGCTCACTGCCACACTGCTATTGGTTAGGAGGATTGTCAGTCCGTATCATCGCAGCTGCTAATTGATGGAAGTAGAGAAGGGGGCGGGGTGGTGAGCTCTGGAGAATGCTAGCTCCTGGAGGAGGAGATCTGGCTGCCCAGCGCTGCAGCTAAGAGGTCGGCCTGGGCATGCATTGCGAGCAGACCTCTGGTATGAAACTTGGGGGGCAGGTGCTCCCCCACACTGGAGCCAGAGGAACTGTCAGCTCCTGTTGTGGCCCCGGGGCCAGAGGAGCTCGCTCTCCCCCACAGGGCACTGTGCCCCTGCCAATTATTGGGGGGGAACGTGCCCCTGCTTGCCCCCCTTTGTGCACACCTCTGCTGCTGAGGATTATTGAGGCAGGCTGAGTTCAGTCAGAGAATTCAGGGAGCCTGTTGGTGAGAGGACAGGTTAGTGACAGCTCTCCACAGCTCCGAGGTGGAAGGCCTAGGAAAAGACCTGCAAAGGGCCAGGGCCTTTTGAGGGACAGGCCTCAATTGAGGGAGCTGGGAGAGAAGCCTCAGCAAAGAGGGCTGCCTAGGACTGCCAGCCTGGGGAAGAGCCAGCCTCAGCAGAGAGGGGACTCAGATCCCTGCACCAAGGGTTACGAAGCAGATAGAAGGCTAGATGGAAGAGTTTCCTTTTGGACAATATACTAATAAATGAGACCCCTAGAAGGGATGTTCTTTGACCCATGAGAGCCTATATGAAGTTATTGGGGAGCCCAAGCAGTAGACAGGCTTGAAACCAGACTGGGTAAGTCCCTGCTACAGTTAGTTACTAACTTTTTGTATCCATGTAAAAGTATCTTGCTGTTGGAATTCCCAGCACTATACATCATCTTTATCCATCAGTCTCTTAAGGGCCTGATATGGGAGAGACGTGGTAGGAAGTTGGATAGATTTAATAATCTTAATAAGTTAAGACTTAATAAGTCCCCCAAAGCACTTTATGGACAGGGCATGTCCTAAACTGCTCAAATCTTCTGAGATTTTAAGTCTTCTGTGGTTAGGTGTCCAACATATATTAGAGCTGAGAGGGAGCTTTTTTACTTTCCATTTGATTCACTTGATGTACAGTAACTCCTCACTTAAAGTCGCCCCGGTTAAAGTTGTTTCGTAGTTACGTTGCTGATCAATTAGGGAACATGCTCATTTAAAGTTGTGCAATGCTCCTTTCTAACCTCGTTTGGCAGCCGCCTGCTTTGTCCACTGCTTGCAGGAAGAGCAGCCCATTGCAGCTAGCTGGTGGGGGCTTGTAATCAGGGCAGGGCTGGCTCCAGGCACTAGCCAAGCAAGCTCGTGCTTGGGGCGGCAGATTCTAAGGGGCGGCATTCCGTCCAATCTTAGGGCGGCGCGGCTGCCCTATTTTTTTTTTTTGGCTTTTCCTCCAGGTCCGGCCACCCTGCGCCCTGTTTTTGTTTTTATTTATTAATTTTTTTTTGCTTGGAGTGGCAAAAATGTCAGAGCCGGCCCTGAATCAGGGTGGACTGGCAGCTCCCCATCAGCTCCCCACTCCCTTAAGTTCCCTGTGCTGCAGCTGCCCAGCAGGCTAGCAATTGCTGGCATTGAGCTGTCCCTCCCCCACTGCCATGTGCTGCTCCTGCCCTCTGCCTTGGAGCTGCTCCCAGAGACTCCTCCTTCCTGTGCAAGGGGAGGGGAAAGGGGGAGGGCTAATGTCAAGGTGTCCCCCTCCCCCCTGCTCCTGCATCCCGCTTACCCAATTTCCATAGAGCAGGGGGTACACACAACAGTAGGGTTACCATACGTCCGGTTTTTCCTGGACATGTCCGGCTTTTTGGTAATCAAACCCCCGTCCAGGGGGAATTGCCAAAAAGCCGAACATGTCCGGGAAAAATACCGGCCGGGCACTTCCCCTCCCGGGCTCCAGCTGCTCTGCTCCTCCCCTGACTCTTCGG